>NW_005435051.1:42445-46669 GCF_000147415.1 Chlorella variabilis | reverse complement strand
CCCGGTCCACATGCCAACACCAAGCACCCCCCCCCCCCACCACCACCACCACCAGCAAGCGGCGCACTCACCCGGTCCACCGCCTGCAGCTCAGCCAGCGCCTCTGGCGGCAGCACCTTGGCGTCGGCCACCAGGCGGCACAGGCGCATGTTGTGCACATTGTTGTGGGGGTGGGCGATGGACAGCCACTCGAAGAACCTGCGAGTGTGCGGTGTGGTGTGTGTGTGTGTGTGTGTGTGTGTGTGTGAGGGTGTGGGAGTGGGTGTGGTTGTGGGAAACTTCAAAGGGAGGGTAGCAGGTAATGTGCGGGGACGGCTTGGGGTGGGTGACAGGAGCGGGGTGTGGGTGCGTGGTGGGGTGCTGCCATGCGGCGGGAGGACGACCGGCCAGGGTTTTGTGGATGGAAAGGGGGCGAGGTGGTGGCAGGGAGCCACCCTGGTGCCGCGTGCTGCCCTGCCCAGCCCGCCCAGGCCGCCCCCAAAGCCAAGCGCGGCCCACCTGCCAGCCAGGCCTGCCGCCGCCACGTCGCCCACCCAGCGCGTGTTGAACTCCAGCAGCGCGCCCAGCAGCTTGAGCGCGTACCTGGGGCGCGCGGGGCGGCGGGGCGGCGTCATTTATGCACGCTGAGCACACACAAAACAATGAGCACTCACGCAGTCCGACAGCCACACATGCCGCCGCACACGCCATGCCACCGCCACCAACACCCCTGCCACAATGCCCCCGCCGACCGCTGCCCTGCGCCTGACCCTGGGGTGCGCCTGTGCCGGCAGCTCACAGGGGCATGGGGTCCTCGTCGGCAAACAGAGCGGGCATGAGCGGCAGCACATACTGCGCCACCGCGGCGTCGATCAGCTGGTTGGCAATCCCCGAGTCTGCGGGGGCATCAAGAGGGGTGGGTACCAGATCAGGGTTGGGGGTAGGGTGGGTTGGTGCGGGTGTAATGTGTGAGTGTGATGGCGTGTGTGCGCTGTCAGCGGGGGCGGCCTAGGGGAGAGCTGCCGGCCTGCAGTATGCCCAATGCCGCTCCACCAGCCGAGGGGGGGTAGCGGGGGGCAGCGCTGGGCCCCACGCTCGGATGGCGGCAGCGCCGGCACCGCCACCGCACCCACCTGCGGTGGTGTGCTCCGACTCGGTTGCGCTGATGTAGAGGCGGGGCTCGTTCACAAACTGCGGGAGGAAGGTTGAAGGGGAGAGTGGGCGCCGGATGTGCGAGGAACCCATGAAATGCGGGCAGGCAGGCAGGCGGGCGGGCGTCGGAGGGAAGCGGCATGGGCGGCGGCGGCCACGGCAGCAAGAAAGGCCTGGCCGCTGCCTGGCCGGCCTCGCCTGCAGCACGACGTCACACAGCAGCTTGAGGCAGCAGAAGCGGGTGTCAGGCGTCTCTCGCTGGCTGGCGACTGCAGGGCAGTGGCAGCGGCAGCGGCAGCGGCAGGGGCGGGGGCAGGGTCGGGGTCGGGGTCGGGGCCAGGAAGGCAGAGGCTGGGTGGGCGGACACAATGGTGGCCAGTGGAGCCATGGTGGTAACCGCGGCGGGCGGCGGCGGCGGCGGGGCCAGTCCCGCCTGCGGCGCTTGTGTCAGGTGCTGCGCAGACATCTGCGCAGGCACCCCACCTGCCGCGGACAGGGCGGGCAGCAGGTGGCTCAGCACTGTGGCATAGTGGTCGATCAGGAGCTCCGGGTGGGAGCAGATGGCGTCGATGGCGTTCAACCCGTGGGCCTGCTATAAGCGGCGGGGGAGGCTGGCTGGCCGGCAGGGTCGGTGCGAGGGATCCAGCTGGCACTCCAGCTGGCATTACAGAGGGAGAGACCGGTGCCTTGGCCGCGCCTGCGAGGGCAAAGCAGAGGGCGCGCAGCAGCGGCAGCACGCAGGCGCAGTCGGCACCCCGCACTCGCCTTGAGCTCCTGATGCAGCGCGGAGGCGGCGCTGCTGCCGCTGCTGCTCAGCTCTCGGGTCAGCAGGTCTGCCAGACCCGTGATGAGCCCGTCGCACACCACCACCTGGCGGAAGGCCACAGACGACAGCAGCTGCTGCAGGGCCTCCAGAGGCTGCAGCACGCCGCCGCCGCTGCCGGCGCCGCCGCTGCCGCCGCCGCCGGCGGCGCCAGCGCTGGCGGTCGCGGCGCGGGCCGCGGCCGCGGCCTGCCGCAGCAGCGGCACCGCGTTGCCCGACAGCTGCTGCAGGAAGCCGGCCACCGCGGCCGCCATGTACTGCTCCGAGCTGCCTGCTGCGGAGCCCTGGCGCTCTTTAGAGCACAGCCGCTCGATCTGGGGCAGCAGGCCGTGCCAGGAGACGACGGCGACGAGGCCCGCGGGGCTGCGGCACAGCAGGCCCAGCGCCACCAGCGCCTTGGCTTGCAGCATCTCGGCTGCAGGGCGGGCAGGGGGTGGCGGGCGGTTGGCTGGGTGGGCGCTCCTGCAGCTGCCCCCAAGCGCGCGACATGCACCGCGGCATGCCGCACATGCGACACACCACAGGCTGGCCACCCCGTCCCGGACACTGCCCGCAGTCCCTGCTAGGCTCACCCGCATTGTCCAGCAGGCCATTCAGCCCCTCCAGCACAGCCTCATCCCCCAGGCACAGCTCCCCCACGCCCGCCGCCAGCTGGCGCGAGCAAAGCAGCTGCGCCAGGATGGTCACACACGCCTGCTGCACGCGCGGGCTGCCGTCGGCCAGGCCTGCAGGGGGAGGGGGGCAGCGGGCGGACCAAAGCGGCGGCGCGGCGGGCAAGAGCGCGCGGTCGGCAAGTGCGCCGCCAGCAGCCTGCGTCGCCCTGCCTGGCTGGCAGCGCTGCCGCTCCTCCACCCACCCTGCCTGCTGCCGGGCCCCGCCCCTGCGCCCCAGCTCACCCGCAGCCACCAGGTCCAATCCCCCCGCCTCCACAAACGACGCCAGGCAGCCCGGCTGGCAGCGCAGCAGGCGGCAGAGGGCCGAGGCGGCGGTACCGCGCAGTACATCTGGCAGCTTGCTGTCCACGAGCTGCAGGCGTGAGCGGGTGCCTCTTCTTGGCATGCGGTCATCGTTTGCATGCGGTGATTGGTAACAGGCAGAAAGGACGAAGGCCGGTCCACAGAGCGTCCGGCCCGCAGCCGGCCACCCGCCCCACCTGCGCCAGGCGCCCCGCCGTCTCCGCGCTCGCCAGCTGCTGTGCCCAGGGGCCACCCAGCCCAAACACGTTTTCCAGCGCCTTGGCGGCGTAGTGCTGCGCCGAAGGGGCGACGCGGGCGGCGGCGGGGCACGGGGGCGGCAGGTTGGGCAAGCAGTCAGCATGCGGAGGCAGGAGAGGGGCTGAGGCGGGATGGGCGGAGGGAGGAGAGGGTGCGACACATTCTGATGTGCGTGCATCCCTGGTGCCGAGCTGCCCCTGCGCTGCCTGCTTCAGCCGCCACCACCACCGCCACTGTCCCGGCTCACCCCCGCCACCGCCACCACCACAACCGGCCCCACCACCGCCGTACCAGCCTCACCCCCCCCACACACACACACACACCTGCGCCACCTCGTCCTGCCCCGCCTGCAGCAGCCCCGCCAGCCGCTGCACGGCATCTGTTGTGAGGTCCCAGGGGGGCAGACCCTGGGCTGGCGTCCCAGGGCCGCCAGAGGCGCCAGAGCAGCCCCCTGCCGCGTCCCTGTGCTGGCTGTCTGCGTAAAAGAGGAGCTCCCCCAGCGCGGCGGCGGCCCGCCGCTGCAGTCCCGCGTCCTCCATCTGGCGCACGGCGGCGGCCAGGGCCCGGCACGCGCCTGCGGGCATATGAGCAGCGGCGGAGGGGGGCAAGCGGGTTTCTATGGAAAGACGGGCGCCAGCGGAGCAGAGGCGCCCCCCGCCACGTCAGCCACAATGAGAGCCAGCTTGCTGCTTGCAGTGCAGGGCCCGGGGGGGACGGCTTGCCGCCGCTTCACCCGCAAGGCCGCCGCAAGGCCACCCACCTGCCTCCGCCAGCCCCGCGTTGACGCTGGACGCGTGTCGCACCAGCAGGCCCAGCAGGTTGGCGGCGCGCAGGCGCAGGGCTGGGTCCTTGCCTCCCAGGTCCAGCAGGGATACCTGTACCTCGGGATACCGTGGGGGTGTGTGGTTGGGTGGTTGGGTGGCTGGGTGGGTGGCTAGGAGGGAGCTCTGGAAGGTGACGGGGCATGGCAGGGCGGCGGCGAGCGCCAACGACCCACCCACCACCCGCCGCCATCCCACCACCAGCAGTGGTCCGGCCCCGTAGGCCCCGAAGATC
>NW_005435051.1:21310-41877 GCF_000147415.1 Chlorella variabilis | reverse complement strand
GGCGGCGGCGGCGGCGGCGGCCGTGGCGGCCATGGCGGCGGCGGCGGCGGCCGCGGCCTGTTGCCCCATGGCTGCTGAGGCAGAGTAATCCCCGCTGGCGCCGCCGCCCCGCAAGGGAGAGTCCCCTTCATACAGGCCCGCCCCACCACCGCCGCGGTACTCCCCGCTGGCGCTGGCGCTGGCGCTGGCGCTGCCAGAAGCGCTGCCCAGCCTGCCGCTGCCGCCGCTGCCGCCGTTGGAGTGCGCTGTGTCCTGGGCGCCGCCCGTCCCGACCCCGTTTGCCGCAAACTCGCCCTCCCCGCCCAGGCTGCTGCCGCTGCCGCTGGCGCGGTGGCGGGCGGCCAGCGCGCCGCGGCGGCCGCCGCCGCCGCCGCCGCCAAGGTCACCGCCGCCGCCCCTCTCTTCCAGCAGCTTGAGGAGGACGGGATCGTCGGGCAGGGGCTGCAGGGACGGCGGCGATGCACCCCAGAACGGGTGACCGCACAGCTCTGGCCACCTGCGGCAAGCAGGGAAGACAGGAGGAAAAAAAGGGTGCAGGCGAGAGGGAGAGTAGGAAGTTTGGGAAGGAGGGTTCGGGCGCCCGCAGTGCGGCATGGCGTGACGCCGTGGCGTTCGTGGGGTGAATGATACTGCACGCTGTACACACATGCGGTACACTCACGTGCAGCGGGACAGCGGGTCCTTGTCCAGCAGCCGCTCGATCAGGCCCTCCAGCTCCGGGCTGAGGCCTGCCGGGAAGAAAAGAAAGGAAGAAAGGAAGAAAGAATGGAAGAAAGAAAAAATCAGGAACACAGCAGGACGCAAGGCCGAATAGCGGGCGCACTGCACATCCCAGAATGTGGATGCAGCCGCACCCAAGCATCACCGGGCAGCAACCGCAGCCCCCACCACACATCACACGGGCGCCCCACACCCCATCGCGCCGCGCACCCGTGGGCAGCTGCGGGTGGTGGCCCAGTATGAGCGCGTTCAGCTGCTGGGTGGTGGCGGCGGCAAAGGGCGGCCGCCCGCTGGCGCACTCGTACAGGATGCAACCGAGGGCCCACAGGTCGGAGGCTGCGGGGGGGTGGGGGTGAGGGCAGGCAGGGGGCAGGGAGGCAGGCAGGGGGTGAGCAGGGGTGAGGGGAGGCAGGTGGGCATCGGCGGAGGGGAGGAGCAGGGGGCAGGCAGCGAATGGGCAGGTGGACGTGGGTGTGGAAAGGCAGGCGGCAGGCAGGCGGGCGGGCACAAGCCCCGCCGCAGGCCCCTGCCGCACCTGTGGTGTAGAAGCCAGGGGTGCGTACCGCCTCGGGGGCCAGGTAGTAAGGCGAGCCCTGCACAGGCGCGGTGGCGCAGAGGGGGAGAAGGGGAGCAGCGGCAGCAGCATCAGGTGTGCGTCCCCTGGAGGGCTTGCCCCCTGCAGCCCAATCCGCAGCGGGGCGCGGGCAGGCACGCAGCGTGCCGGCGGGGCCTGGGCAGCCAAACCAAACAGGCGTGGGCGGCTGCGGTGCGCCTGCTGAGCCAGGTGCCCTGCTGCAGCCGCCGCAGCCGCCGCCGCGGCAGCAACAGCAGCCGCCGCCGCCGCCGCACCTGCTGCATCTCGCGAAGCCCGTTGGGCAGCGTGGCCAGCTGGCGCTGCACCACCTCGGATCGCCGCGAGATGCCCAGCCCCCCCAGCCGCACCCGCCCGTTCTCTGCAGGCCAGGCCAGGCGTATGTGTGTGTGGGGTGGGGGGGTGGGGTGCCGCCCCAGAGCTGCAGCATGGGTGGAACAGTGAGCCTCGCGGCCCACCCACCAGCCCGCCCACTCGCCGGCGCCGGACACACGCAGCTGCCTGGCGCCGGCGCCCCGGGCCTGCCCCCTCGCCAGCCGCCACCGCCTCCTGCCCGCCTCGACGGCGGCATCCGTCGCCGCCGGCCGACACCGCCCTGGCCTCCCTCTCAACAATCCAGAGGAGGCACACCCAGTGCCGACCACACGCCCTGTGTGCGCAGGCCCTCCCGAACGCCCCCTGTGGCAGAGACGCTGCGTGCGACAATCACTCTGCCCTGTGTGTGCAGGCAGAGATGCTGCAGGCCCTGCCCGGCCCAGCCGCCGCCGTCACCCTCCCACACACACGCCCCTGCCTCCCTCACCGTCCAACAGGATGTTGGAGGGCTTGAGGTCGCAGTGCAGGATGCCGCGGGTGTGCAGGTGCTGCAGCGCCGCCGACAGGTCGCGACCCAGGCGCAGCACTGCGGGCAGGGGTTAGGGTTCAGGGTCGGGGTGGCGCCAGGGTGGGGCCAGGGCGGGGCTTGGCGGGCAGGGGAGCAGGCAGGCAGGCAGGCAGGCTGGCTGGCCAGCCGTGACAGCGGGGCTGCAGCACAGCCGCTGCGGTCCGGCGCGCCGAGCTTCCCCGCCCGCCGCCGCCAGCCCGGCGCGACGGCGCCGCCCGCCGCCCGCGGCGCCTCCCCACTGCACCCGCGGCGCCTGCGCGCTGCGCCCGCCGCCCAGGCAGGGCGCACCTGATGCCTCTGGCAGGCGGCCGTCTGAGCGCAGCAGAGACAGCAGGTCGCCGCCCACGCAGTACTCCAGTATCACCCACAGGTGGTTCTGGGTCTCGTACCTGCGGCGGTACCGGCGGTACGGCAGCGGTACATATACGCACAGGAGGGGCACAGCGCACGGGGCGGAGCAGGGAAGCGCAGTGCGGCAGCGGGCACACGACGTGGCGCGGCAGCGGCGGCCAGGGAAGCGCGGCGGCGGGCGGCTGCGGCAAATGAGATGCTCAAGCCTTGCTGCGGCTTTAGTGGCGCCCGGCGGCGCACCACGTGTGGAAGCGCAGCAGGTTGGGGTGGGCCAGGCTGTTCAGCACCTTGACCTGCAGGCACAGGCAGGCCAGCCAGGCAGCCAGCCGCAGTTGCCCGACTGCACTGTGGGCAGAAGAACCCGCACACACACCCCCGCTGGGGCCTCAGCCGCCCACGCCTGCTCCCGCCCAGCCCTGCGCCTGCTGCCAGCCACCCCCAGGCTGCTGCTCTGCAGCGACTCCACCACGGGCCGGACAGGGGTGGGCGCTGAGGCTGCCCCACGCATGCCGCCGCCGCCGCCGCCGCCGCCGCTGCCGGCACCCACCTCCTGCAGCACCCGCGGCTTCAGGTCCTTGCTGCACGCCTTCACCACCACATACTCCAGGCTCTGCTTCAGCCGCGCCTTGTACACCTTGCTCTGCCGCCCCCGCCCGATGATCTCGTGGATGCTGCGGCACGGGAGGCGCGAGGGTGGGCGAAGGGAGCAAATGCGTGCGGGCGGCGCGGGACGCGAGGGCGGCCCGGCAGCGGCGGCGGCGGGGTCGGGTGCGCGGCGCTCGCAGCGCCTCCTCCCTGCCGATGTGGGGATGGTACATGCTGCAGCTGCTGGTTTACGGTCGGGCGCTGCCCGCCCCCCGCCCAAACAGCGACACCCGCAGCTCACTGGTAATTGTTCATGTCGCCATTCAAATCGCTCGTCTCCGCTCCCTCATCACTCCCGCTACGATCGCCCTGCCGTCTTGCCCGCCCCGCGATCAGACAGGGGCGCCAAAGACTCGTTGCAGCCCAGCGCTTCGGTGTGCTTCTGCAACCGCTGCGCAAAACTCGGCAGCAAAATTCAGAGAGCCTGCGCGCATGCCTTGGTGGCGGCCACCTGGCGCCGCCGGCCGCCGCCCTCGAAGGCCTGAGCAGCAGCATGTACACCCACCGCTGGATGGACCGTGTCCCCCCACCCTCCTATCAAACTTGACAGAACACGTGGGGCGCCGTGTTGGCACCTGCTGGTTCGACCACCGCCTGCAGAGGCTTCCTGAGCACCGGATGCCCACTTCCCAGCAGATTGCCGCATTAACCTGACCCGCCCCTCGGAGCAGCAGAGGGATAGAGTCACTTAAAATGGGAACTCTGCCATAAAACAAATATAGGGAGCAGATATCAGTCAATGAGTACAGTCCCGCACGAATTGCGCGCCCTCCCGGAGATGGCAGGAGGGCGCCAGAAGGCAGAGGGGCATGCGCGGGCGCAGTCATGGAAGTGTGGCAGACGGCAGCTGGGCTAATTGTATTGGCAAGGGGATTTCAGGACAAAAACAGGAAAGAAGATGTGGAAGGTTTCTCAAGGACTTGGATGGCTGATTAGGAAAGGCATTTGGGGCTGCGAGAGATCAATAGACAGGTATGTGCGTGGCGGTAAAGTTGGGAGGCCAGCGGGCGCCCTACCACGGCGGGCAGACGGGGCCGGCAAAGGGGCTCTCCTGCTTGTTCACGCAGTTCCAGGTGCCCGTGTCGCCGTTGCACACCGCGTGCTCGATGTTGCTCAGCGCCTGGCGCTTGCCGGCAGAGTTGGGAGGGCACAGCTTGTTGTCGACGCAGCCGGTGCAGTAGGGGCTGCTTGCCGGCAAGAAGATGAAGTCCTCGCAGGCGCCCATGTTGCAGGAGCCCAGGCCGGTGGTGGTCTTGGTGGGCTTGGTGAGGTCCATGAGCTTCTGCTGGTAGCTCAGGTCCTCGGGAATGCCGCAGAAGAAGCAGGTCTTGCCGCACTTGAAGCCCTTGGCGCGGTCGCGCAGCACCTCATCGGCGGGGCAGCTGACAGAAGAGCCTGTGCACAGCTCGGGCTTATCGCTGCAGGCAGCGGAAGGAAGGCAAGGAATGGGTAAGGCACAATGGCGACCGTGTGCGGCAACAGGCATCCCGCTGGCGGCATGGCTGTGCAGGCGGGGCGCGGGCCCCATACGCACCACTTGTCGGTGGCGGCACGGCAGGTGTGGGTGGCGGGCTTGAACTCGTCCTCAGGGCAGGCAGCTGCGTTGCCGGGGCAGGTCTCAGGCTCATCGCAAATGCCAGCCGAGGCGCGGCACTCGGTGGTGGCAGGCTTGAACTGGTCCTCAGGGCAGGCAGCAGTGCTGCCGGTGCAGGTCTCAGGCTCATCGCAAATGCCAGCCGAGGCGCGGCACTCGGTGGTGGCAGGCTTGAACTGGTCCTCAGGGCAGGCAGCCGTGCTGCCGGTGCACATCTCAGGCTCGTCGCAAACGCCAGCCGAGGCGCGGCAGGTGTGGGTGGCAGGCTTGAACTCGTCCTCAGGGCAGGTGAGAGAAAGCCCATCACACGTTTCGGGCTCGTCACACGCGCCTGCGGGTTGGAGCAGATGCATGGCGCGCAAGGCATAAGACATCCCGCCAGCCAGCCATTTGGCCGCCCAATCTCTTGACCCGTCGCTTTTGGGCTGTGAGGCAGGCAGGTGCTAGAAAACCCCCAATGCATGCCCAGTGCCCGGCAGCAGGAGCTCCCAGCAGCAGCGGCAGCACGTACCGGCGGAGGCGCGGCACGTGTTGCCAGCCTTGGGCGCGGGGTTGCTGTAGCAGTTGCCGCTGGTGGTGTTGCAGGCGGCCGTGCCGCAGCCCGCGTTGAGGGCGGTCCTGCCAGCGCAGTCGGCATCCACCTGGCACTCGGGCGGGTTGCTGACGGGCGGGCCGCGGATGTCGGGGCAGGAGGAGAGGGCGATGGTGTAGGCGGAGACGTGGAGGGGCGCGTCGCAGCCGCCGCCGGCGCCGCCGCAGCAGGTGCCGGCGCCGGTCTTGGAGGGGCTGCCCGAGCAAACTACGTTGCCGGCGTTGGCGCCGTCGTGGAGCTGGAGGTTGATGGAGGTGGCGGTGTAGGGGACGGTGTAGTTGGCTGAGGTGGCCTCGTTGCACTTGTCGGTGGCGGCCTCCTTCGTGGCGCCGCCGCCGCCGCAGGCGTCCACGGTGCAGCCCGCGTCGCGGCAGCACACCCAGCTGACGGCTGCGCCCTTGCAGGAGCTGACGTCGATGACGACGGTGTAGGTGGAGGTGGTGGCGTTCAGCATCTTGCCGGCGCACTTGACGCAGTTGCTGGCGGAGGAGAACTGGCAGGCGGGAGCTGCGGGCAGGGCAGGGGCCGTGGCAGGGCAGGCAAGGGGAGGCGGGTCAGCGGTGGCTCAACAGAGGGGTGGGCAGGCGGGGGAGCGGGGCGCAGGAGGCCAGCCTGCAGCTGGCCTGCGAGCAGCTGTGCTGGCCACTGCGCTGCACGCCTGTAATTGCTGACAGTACGCCTCCGAAAGCAAGCACGCAAGCAAGCGGCTGCCTTGGTTACGGCCTGGCCAGCTGGCGAGGGCCGGCGGCGGCGCGGCCATTCAGCCATCCCGCACGCCGCCACACTGGCACTCACCCAGCAGCATCCTGCCCAGCCCGTTGCCATTGAAGGTGGGAGCAGCAGCTGCAGGCGGCAGGGGGCGGCGCGCCAGGCAGGGGTCAGAAGGCATGCGCGCGGGCGGCATGCGGCGGCCATCTGGCACATGCCTCTCTCTGGCGGCAGCAATGCCGCCGCCTTCCCCCGGCTGCCGCGGTGGCAGAGTTCACCCACTCACTTGCAAAAGACGCGCAGACCAGCAGTAGGGCCAACGCTGCCATCGTGAGCCTGACCATCGTGACTGCCGGGTGCACCCACGTGGTTGGGGCGGGCAGGGAGGCAGCGGAGGCGGGTGCCAGATGGAGAAAAATAGGTGCCAAGGAACAGCAATTGGCTGTTTATATGGGCGCAGAGCGAGGAAAGTTGACCCACAGTGTACGTTGCAACGCGTTGGGGGACGGTTCAGGGGACCCAAGGCCAAAAGGGGTTGCTAGATGCGAAGCCTCGGCGTTCGCTTCTATGGGGTTTGTCCCATCAAGGGCACTGGGATGCATCAATGTGTCCATACTTGCACTAGTCAGGAGCCTGCTGCAGCTGCAGGCTTACACCCCCCCCGCCACGGGACGGCCCGGGTGCCGGCGCCGCACCGGGCGCAAGCCTACTGCCCCCTCGCCGCGCCTCAAGCAGTTCCTCTTCCAACACTCCACCCAGGCACCCGCCAGGCTCTCAAACGCACATGACTGCTGAAGACGCCGCAGGCATCGTGGTTGGACCCAAGCTGGGCTGGCGTGGGCACCAGCAGCGCCGCCAGCCCACATGACAGTGCCGACCGCACGCACCTCGACAGCGGCCACCTGGGGGAATGGGGGAGGCAGATGCCCTGGCGCCTGCACCAGCTGACTGGCCATTTCGCACTGACGCAGGCGACCGCAGCAGGCCATGCAAACACGGCGGCACTGCAGGTCAAGCGCGGCCGCGGCCCCGCCGTCACTGGCCCCGCCACACACCATGGCGCTGTCATGCTCAGGGCGACCCAAAACAGGTGCAGGAGTCACATGGGGCAGGGCACCATCTGCTGCCCACATGCCACCCAGCCGCGCCGGCAGCAGCTGCCGGGTGGACAGGGCAGGCTGGCGGGGAGCACCTGCGGGCAAGGCAGGTCGGTGGCGGCGCACTGATCGGCCGCAGTGCAGGCATGCACGTGAGCGGGCAGGCGAGGGAGCGGGTGGGGCATGCACCCAAAGGAACATCCACCTGAGGCATCCAAGGCCGCCTGCCTGGCCTGTGAGGAAAGCTTCCCGATGGACCACAGAGCCGTGGGCTACCCGCTGCGCTACCCCACCCTGTACGGGCTGGCCGGGCGTCAGGTGTGCATCTGCTGCTCCGCCCACTTGTCTCCTTCTGCTGCGGGTGGCAGGTGAGGTGATGCCCCAGCCCAGAAGGCTGCAGCCTGCTGTCAGGCTGCCTGCCTGCTGTCAGCAGCCAGGTGGGTGCGTGCTGCCGACGCAACTCAAGGCGCTTCTCCGCCCAGCGGCAGCAGGCCGGCCGCTGCTGTTGCCATCTCCTGAGGTTGGCGGCACTGATTTCCGCAGCGCCACCCTGCGCTGGCAGGGCAGCAGGCAAAGCCACGCTCAAGGGCTGCTTCCAAAGACGGGCGGATAGCCACCGCAGCAGCTGCTCGAGCCGCAGCAACAGCAGGAGCAGCATGCGGCAGGGCAGGCGGTAGGAGACGCATGCCCCACACCGTCAGTGACGACAGGTAGGAAGACAGGTGCGAGACAAGCGCGCTGGCAGCCGCCGGCTCCTGCCGTGGAGTGCGAGCTCATCTGCGCCTGGGCCACGCTGCGCCACATGCGCTGCACCCATCCACTCCCATCCCACCCGGGGCAGCCGCGGGTGCTGAACCAACGTGGCGGGCGGCGGCGGGAGCGGCGGCAGCTTGGCAGGTCAGGCCGCGCTATCGCCACCGCTCCGCCTGTCGATTATCAATTGCAAGCCGGAGGAATGCCCATCATCAGCGGATAGCCTTGCAAAGCCTGGGGCTCGCAACGACAACCAATCCCCCAAGCGGGGCAGCTGCAGCTGGCATGCCGCTACGGTGCAACGCATGGCGGCAAGGAGGGCTCTGCAAAGTGGAAATCCAGCAGCGCTCGCTGAGTTGGCGTCTGCCGCGCACTGAGTTGGCGTCTGCCGCCTGCCAGCGAGGCGGCGGCACCAAGCCAGCAAGCGGCGCCACATTGTTGTTGCCGAGCAGCCAGCAGCAGGGCCAATACCCCTTAGCTTCAGCAGATTCATGAGATCTGCAGCGTGACCAGTGCACAGCCCAGCAGCAAACCCTGCCCTTCCCTGCACCCTACCCTGCCGTGCCGCCGCACACACGTTTCTGGCGCCCCTGTGCGAAAGCCCTGGCTGCCTCCACTCCAGTGGGGGCTCCCCTGCTGGAGTAACTGATGGTAGTAGCGTTGCAGTGCATTCAAGAACTGACACACATAAATCATTTGTTGACATCAATAAATAGTGAAATAGGGAAAACGGGGACAAAGAGGACGTGAAGGGGGAGCAGCGAGAGTGAGGCGGTGCAGGCCATGGGCGAACAGATGAAGGGGAACGATGGGAATGATCTGCGGGACGATGTGCGAGATTATGGAGTTCGGGGGGGGGGGGGGGGAGGGTGAAAAGGGGTATGGGGGAGAGAAAAATTATTGGGGAGAGAAAATTTATGCAGATGGGTGAGGGTTGGTCCCTCAACGGCAGGGCGCTTTCTCAGGAAAAACATGGCGGGGGCCTGAGGGCACAGTAACTGACAGATAACTAAGCAAGGGTCACGAGTTAAAAATGGCACGGGCAGGCATGCTTGCAGCTCAAGCATACCAGCTCCGCTGCGGGCAGACTTCCCCGGTGAAGGTGCCCTCCTGCTTGTTCACGCAGTTCCACCGCCAGTTGGTGGCGTCGCTGCTGATGCACTGGGCATGCTCAATGTTGCTCAGCCCCTGCCTCTTGCCGGCGAGGTTGGGCGGGCACGTGGTCTGGACGCAGCCGGTGCAGTAGGGGCTGCTTGCCGGCAAGAAGATGAAATCCTCGCAGGCGCCCATGTTGCAGGAGCCCAGGCCGGTGGTGGTCTTGGTGGGCTTGGTGAGGTCATTCTTCTTCTGCTCAAAGGTCAGCTCCTCGGGAATGCCGCAGAAGAAGCAGGTCTTGCCGCACTTGAAGCCCTTGGCGCGGTCGCGCAGCACCTTATCATCGGGGCAGCTGACAGAAGAACCGGTGCACAGCTCGGCCTTATCGCTGCAGGCAGCGGAAGGAAGGCAAGGAATGGGTAAGGCACAATGGCGACCGTGTGCGGCAACAGGCATCCCGCTGGCGGCATGGCTGTGCAGGCGGGGCGCGGGCACTACCCACCATGCATTGACCGCCGCGCGGCAGGTGTGGGTGGCGGGCTTGAACGCATCCTCAGGGCAGGTTGCCGCGTTGCCAGGGCAGTTCTCGGCCTCATCGCAGACGCCAGCCGAGGCGCGGCACTCGGTGGTGGCGGGCTTGAACACATCGGTGGGGCAGGCTGCCACGTTGCCGGGGCAGTTCTCTGCCACATCGCAGACGCCAGCCGAGGCGCGGCACTCGGTGGTGGCGGGCTTGAACACATCGGTGGGGCAGGCTGCCGCGTCGCCGGGGCAGTTCTCTGCCACATCGCAGACGCCAGCCGAGGCGCGGCACTCGGTGGTGGCGGGCTTGAACACATCGGTGGGGCAGGCTGCCGCGTCGCCGGGGCAGTTCTCTGCCACATCGCAGACGCCAGCCGAGGCGCGGCACTCGGTGGTGGCGGGCTTGAACACATCGGTGGGGCAGGCTGCCGCGTCGCCGGGGCAGTTCTCTGCCACATCGCAGACGCCAGCCGAGGCGCGGCACTCGGTGGTGGCGGGCGTGAACGCATCCTCAGGGCAGGTCGGAGAAAGCCCATCACACGTTTCGGGCTCATCACACGCGCCTGCGGGTTGGGGCAGATGCATGGCGCGCAAGGCATCAGACATCCCGCCAGCCAGCCAGGTGCCCGCCCAATCTCTTGACTCGTCGGTTTTGGGCTGTGAGGCAGGCAGCACACCCCAAGCATCCCCCATCCATGCCCAGTGCCCAGCAGCAGCAGCTCCCAGCAGCAGCAGCAGCACGTACCGGCGGAGGCGCGGCAGGTGGTGCCAGCCTTGGGCACGGGGTTGCTGTAGCACTTGCCGCTGGTGGTGTTGCAGGCGGCCACACCGCAGGCGGTGTTCAGGTCGGTCCTGCCGGCGCAGTTGGCGCTGGTGGTGCACTCGGCGGTGCTGACGGGCGGGTCGCGGCAGGCAGTGAGGGTGATGGTGTGGGTGCAGGCCTCGTCGCCGCCGCAGCACAGCTTGTCCTTGCCCTTGGCGCCGCCACCGCAGGCGATGCTGCCCGTCAGCTGGCCGTCGTGGATCTGGAGGGTGAGGGAGGTGGCGGCGGTGGCGAGGGTGTATGTGGCGGCGCGCAGCTCCTCGCAGTTGTCGTTGACCAGGTCCTCGGTGGCGCCGGCGTTGCTGGCCTTGCAGGAGTTGGCCACCAGGTCGCAGCCCGCGTCGCGGCAGCACATCCAGGACCAGGTGTCGCCGCTCTTGCAGCCCAGGCTGACGGTGACGGTCTTGGTGGGGCTGCCGGGGGTGCAGGTCTGGGTGGCGGTGACGCAGGTGGTCAGGTTGGCGCAGGTGAGGGAGGTTGCTGCAGGGCGGGCAGGGCGGGGTGGGGGGCGGGGGCAGGCAGGGGGAGGTGAGCTGGGAAATGGAGGGAGCGGATGTGCCAGCTGGCGGCCCGCGCGGCAGGGTCCCAGCGGCGCCCGCCGGCCCAGCGGCGCGCAGGGTGGCAGCATGCCATGCAAGGCCGGTCGGCTGCCAGGGGCGCTGCCCCGGCTGGCCGGCTGACACAAAGGAGGCTGCGGGTTGGTGATGGCGGCGCCGCACAGCGGTGCTGGAGCGCCACCCAGCAGCTGCCCTTCCCGCACCCCAGCAGGCGCTGCCACTCACCCTGCAGCCTCCTCCCCATGCCCAGGGCGTTGAAGGGGCGTGGAGCGGCGCCTGCAGAGGCACAAGCATGAGCGGGTCGGTAAAGGACGCGGCCGGCTGCCACCCGCCCTGTCCGCCACGATGCGCGGGTTTCCCGGCGGCTGAGGCCGTGACCCGGTGCCTCACTCACTTGCACAGGTCGCGCAGGCCAGCAGGAGGGCCAGCGACGCGAGGTGGAGCCGCATCGTGGTGGGTGTGGGCGGGTGACGGCGGGGCGCTGTTGGGGACGCTTGCAGGCGGTCACCGCTGCTCAACTGGAGTGCGGAGGCCTCGTGGGAAGGGAGATTGAGTAGTGGATGGTGTACGTCGAAGGACGCAAAAGTCCTTGCATGGCGGCGAGGCACAGCTGCCCCTCAACTTCCTTAGACACATAAGGGGTTTTCTTCGCCCACAGTTAGTATTTATTGAAGATCTCGCTGCCATTGAACACCTGAGTATGTGCTTAGTGGGTTTCGCGGCCCCTTAAGGATGCAAGGCACGTCGGCAAGCCCCCGTCCCACGTGCAGTACTCAGATCAGACCGATAACAGCCCCCCTTGATGGCGAACGGGTTCTCCGCTTATCCTGCCCCTACCTTACCTCCAAGCCCATCCTCATGCCCCCTTCGACCCGCATTGACCCGCACCCTTGCCTGGGCCGCTGCTGGTGCCGCCGCGGAGCGCGACCCTGCACCGCACGCCCGCCCAGGCGGCAAGGCTGCTGCCACCACCAGCAACAGCGGTAGCCCTTGCCAATTGGCGCCCCAGCCTGGGTCGGCACATGTCGACTGGCAGGCAGGCGGCACGGGGATGCAGCCTGTCGAGCAGCGTTATGGCGGTGGTGTGCGGGGCGCGCTGCGTGGTGAGCGCTGGCGCCGCTGCGGCAGCGGCCCCAACCCAGACGGGTGGTGGACTTGGCCCAGCGGAGGGGTTGACAGGGTAGGAGGAAGCAGCGGGTGTGTGGATTTATAGCAGACTGGACGGGGGGCATGGCTGGCCACGGTGCACACGGCCAGCTCGGGTCGGTGCTGCTTCGCCATCTCATGTGGATGATCCGCCACATCCGCTGCGCACACGCCGCCGAGCACGCACACGCCGCAGCAGGGTGAGCGGAGGCCAACGTCCGCTGGTGACACCTACCAGCGGAGAGTGCTGGCAGGAGGTGAGAGGTGGAGCTTGCGGGGGTGCAGCGTGTGCTGGAGGAGGCGGGCGGCCGCCTGAGCAGCCAGGTTGCGTTGGCTGCCCTTGCTGAAGGGAAGCAGCGCAACCGCAGCTGCACCTGCTGAGCGAATTTTGCCGCCATAAGAAGGTCCACGGTCCATCAATATTCCCGCTTTCTTCCTGGCTCCCCACAGCCTTGGAACGCTCCCAGAGCCTCCTTCTCCTCACTTCAAGCACGCAGTCGAGCACGGGGCACCAGGGCGCACCAGCAGATGCCAGCAGCGGCCGTGGCTGCCAGTTTGCTGCTGGAGCAGCCGGGGCGCCCGCCCCAGCAGCCAGGGAGGTGTGTATGACGAGCGCAGGGCGCCAGCAGCAGGAGGTGCAGGCTGCTGCCGAGGCCTGCGCCGAAAGAGCGCCCCGCAGCGCCGAGCGGCGGCGGCCACCGCCACCGCCTGCGGAGCTGGCCGGGCGGGGTGCCCCTCGCGCAGCGCCTGCTGCTGATCAGGGTGCCGAAGCCGAGCACGCTGCCGAGATGCGGCAGAGAGCAGAGGACCTGTGGCGAAGGTTGCAGGTGGGGGGGAGGCCGCCTGGTCTGGCAGGTTCTTTCCCACCTTGACCTTACACTTGCCTGGGGCTCCGAGTCGGAGCCTGGGCTGCCCGCATGCGCAGCGGCGCTCCCCTAGTCCCAACGCCACCACCCGCCCCCTGCACCGCCACGCAGGTGGAGCAGGCGGCGCGGGCGGCGGCCCAGCAGCTGCTGTGCGAGGTGCAGGAGCAGCACAACGCCGCCGTGGGCGAGGCGGAGGCGGCGTGGCGGCAGCGCACCGCGCTGGCTGACCAGCTGCAGGCGCTGCAGGTGGGCTGCCGCCGCTGCTGCCGCCGCCGGTCACGCTCGGAGCTGCCGCTCTGAGGCTGCTGGGGCAGCTGCGGACGCTTCAAAGCAAGTTGCTCAGGGTGCAGGCACGCCCCGCTCCCCCGCCCGCTCTTCCCGATACAACTTGGCGGCGTGCTGCCGCACCCCATGGGGAACCAGGGCCTGCGGAGGTTCTCCCTTCACCTTTAGCTGTGCCGAGGGTGAAGGTGGCAGTGCCTGTGCCCCACAGGCACGCCTCCCTCCTGCCCTGCCCTGCAGGGCCGCTACGCGGGCCTGGCCGACTTTGTGTGGCACCTGGACCTGAGCCAGCTGGAGCCCGGCGGGGTGGCGGCTGCGGCCAAGGCGGCGACAGCCGCCACGCACGCCGCGATGGCGAGCGGCGGCGGCGCCGCCGGCAGTGCAGCAGCCTCGCTGCTCCCGTTCGGCGGGCTGCGCCTGCCGCGGGCTGAGCAGCAGGCCGCGGCCGACGCGGCTGCTGCCGGTGAAGTCCAGTCCACCGGCGCGCAGCAGCTGGTGCTGGCGCTGGCTGCCTCGCAGCAGGCGGCGGCTGAGCTGGCGGCTGAGCTGGCGGGGGCGCAGCGGGAGCGTGGCGCCCTGCTGCGCCGCCTGCACAGCGCCGAGCACCGCCTGCCCTCCCACCACCACCCCGGCCCTGGGGCGCGCGCCCAGGCTGGGGCCGGCTCAACGCTGGGCGAGGGCTGCACCGAGGCGGCGGCGGTGGCCCGGGACCCGCCGCCGGCGCCGCCTGCCGGCCTGCCGCTGCCCGCCGGGGCGGCCCAGCCCAGCATGCAGCAGCTGCTGGGGGGCCTCAGCAGCCTGGCAACCGACCTGGGTGCCGGCGCTGCTAGCGACAGCGGTCCTGCCGCTGGCAGTCTTGCTGCCGGCGGCGCCAGCGAGGGGTGGGGCCCGCCGGCAGCTACCCGGCAGCTGCTGCACTACTGCGCAGAGCTGCAGGTGCGGTTGCATCCCCGTGCCTGTGTGCCTTCGACGGGGGAGTAGAGCGGACCCCCCCCCGTCGAAACGCTGGGGAGACGGATCAAGATGGCAACAAGCCACCCCCCAGCCTGCTCCCGGATGACTGTCACTGGCAAGGGCTCTGTGCCTCCTGGGCTGCCTGCCGGCCCTCCCTGCAGGCCCGAGTGGATGCCCTGTGCGACCAGGCCGCCGCCTCTGCCGCCGCCGCCGCCCAGCTGCGCTCGCTGCTGGAGGCGGAGCGGCGCGGGCGGCGCGCGGCGGAGCAGGCGGCGGCGGCGTGCGGCGCGGGGCGGCGTGCGGCGTGGCAGGAGCGGCAGCACCTGAGGAAGCTTGTGGGGGAGCTGGAGGTGGGGGCTCATGAGCCGCCAGGCTGCCAGCCGTGTCTGGCCTGGGGCTGGGGTGTGGTGGTGTGGGATACTCGGGGCTAAGTGCGCACGCCCTGCAGCTGCCAGCAAGAGCCACAAAGGACCGGGTGTCCCGGGAGGGCCCTCGCCGGTATCCCAGCCCCCACCTTCCGCCCACCTTCCTGCCATCCCTGCCCCTCCTCTCCCTCTGCCCCAGGACCTGGTCCTGGCAGCCATCAGCGAGGCAGACAGCACGCGCAACCTGCTGGCGCGGCTGTCAGCTGCCGAGGAAGGCGGCGGCGGGGTGAGGCCGCTGCCGCACGCCGCCGCCGCCGCTGCCGCCGCGCGTGCAGCGAGGGAACGCTTTTGTTGCCGCATCTCCGGCCGCAGTTGCAGTGCACCTTAAGCTTCCTGTGCACCCCTGCAGCGCATGCGGCTGGGAGAGCTGTGGACGAAGCTTCTCGAGGCGGAGCAGAGAGCCACAGCTGGTGCGGCGTGCGCACGTGCCCCCCCATATCTCCCTCTGTGCACCCCCACATCTCCCTCTACCCTGCCTGCCTCCACTCTGCGTTTGCTGTGCCCCTCCGCATCTTGACTACCGGCCTCCTGCCTCTCTCCTCCTGCCTGTGCCTGCAGCGCTGCGCTTCCCCATGCCCGCTCCCGCCGCCGGCGAGGGGCCTCAGCAGGGAGGGCTGCTGGAGGCATGGCGCCAGCTGGAAGCAGCCACACAAGCGACACCCCAGGGCGAGCGGCGGGAGCTGGGCCGCCAGCTGTCACAGCGCAGGGTGGGTGGGGCGCCGATCTTCGCACTGCTGCGGGGAATCGTGTGCTCAAGCCTGTTTGTGGCCCCTATGCTGGCGGCTCATGCATGTCGCTGCCGCCGAGGCCCTCCGGGCCAGGCTGGATGCAGTCCTTGCTAAAGAGCTACCCACTCTGCCCCCGCCTGCAGCCCAGCAGCCTGCGAGAGCGCATGGAGGAGCTCAGCCGGCGCTTCAGCTCCGCCGTAGGACCAGATGCCAGCGAGGCGGCGGGCGCTGACGTGGCGCCAGCGGGCGCCCAGCTGGCGGCGGAGCCAGACGCTCTCGGCTCGCCCTTTGCCCAGCCCTCGGCGCGGCCCGCCTCCCCTCCTTGCAACGATGAGTGGCCGGCTGCGCCGCCGAGCCCACTGCCAGTCCAGGATGCCATTCTGCAGCAGCAGCCGCTGGCCACCCCATCCGTCGGCGCAGCAGCAGCGGCGGCGGCAGCTTGCAGCAGCGGCAGCCAGGCCCTGGTGGGGGAGCAGGGCGGGAGGCAGAGGCTGGATGTGGCAGAGCGCTTCAACAGCCTGCTTTCCAGCTTCCACCTCCGCCTCAACAGCCTGGCAGGGATTCCTACAGAGCCAGCAGACAAGCCTGGTGCGGAAGCAGCGCCAGCGGCGGCATTACAGGAGGAGCGCGCCGAGGCGCCGGCTGGCATCCACACGCCACAGCCAGCTGACCACCCGGCAGGGGGGTGGCTGGGCGGGCCTGAGGAGCAGGCTGGCGGCGGGGGTACAGCCGCCGTGCCTGCCGCCGTTCCCGGAGCGCTGTTCGCCTGGGAGAGCTCTGGGGCCGGCCTGACAACCCACGCGGCACAGCTCTGGGTTGCTGCAGAGCCAGTCGAGCCAGCAGTTCCCGGCGGGACCAGCACTGGCGGCACTGCCATGCTGGAGAAGCCCGCCAGCCTCCTCCGGCCTGGCTCGGCAGCGTCTGCCGCCATGCAGACAGACCCTGCCGTGGTGCCCGAGGGCGTGTACCTGCGGGCAGCGCCTGGCGGGGGCTGCAGCGGGGGCCTGCTTGCGCGTCTGGTCCCGCGGGTGTGTGCTGGGCGTGTGCCATGCCGGCATGCTGCCTGCTGTGCCCTGCTGCGCATGGATCCCTCCAATGCACTTTATGCGCTGGTTGGTGCAGTGGTTGCAGACGTGCGCGGCACTGATGAAAGCCAAAGCACCCTGCGCCTTGCTCGACCCCTGCTGTGCAGCCGCTGCGCGTGGCGGCAGCCTACCTGGCCGCCCTGCTCCTGCTCCCCGCCAACCGCCTGCTGCTCAACCGCTGCACCGCCGCGCTGACGGCAGCTGGTGAGTGACCGCAGCGCGAATGGCGACAGACTGAAGAGTGGTGGGAGCAAATGGCGACAGGGTGAGAGTGGTGGGAGTGGCTCGAGAGTGCCCCGCTGCTGGGAGGCACCACGACCCAAGGCACGCTGCCTGCCGTCTCCTTGCAGTGAGCATGATTGCGGGGCTGGCGTGGTGCCTGGCACTCTGGTCCCTCGCTCACCTGGCTGCGTTGCGGCAGCGCCGCCACGCCGGCAGGCTGGCGAGCCCGGAGCCCTAGATGGCAAGCAGCAGGCTGCTGTGAGATCCAGCTCCAGAGTCAACAGGAACGGCCGTGAAAGTGCATTCTGTGCATGCGTTTTGGTTCTAGTGGATGACTTGTAAGTGCAGACTCAGCAGCAACCACACCGCCCTTCCTGGCGCCGCTCAATACGTTGGCGGCGGCACCAGCCACATCTTGTGTGACTGCCCAGCTGTGGTCACGATAAAAGCAGTAGCCTGTGGCGATCCCCGCAGGTTGCAGAGCTGCAAGAGCTTGCAGAGCTGTCGGAGCTCTCCGACATTCGGCGGCATGTTGACGGCAGCAGAGGTGGAGCGTTGCAAGCGCTCCCGGACGAGGGAGGCCCGCGATCGCCGCAAATTGCTCCCCGTGGGCGGCGTTTCTTGCGTTTTCCTCCCCCGGCTGAGCTGGCCAGGATTTGCTGCTATCCCTGCCCTCAGCATCCCAAAGACGCCAGCACTGTGTGCAGATCGCATCTGTGGCCATCGGTGACAGGGAGGCCCCGTTCGGGAAAACCGCCGAAAGTGTTCAAGTTGTCGTTCCCTTCCCGCTGCCCGCCGTACCGAATTGCAGCCTGGGGCTGCGCTGGCGATCGGCCCCGCTGCAGCGTTGCCGCCTTAAAGATGGCGATTGCTCTGCTGTCGGTGCCCACAACGCCCTCTCTAGCAGCCCTGCGGCCTGCCCAGGCGGCCCCAGGATCGCAGCCACGTGTCCTGCCGCAGCGCCAGCAGCAGCAGCAGCAGTGGCGGCGGCGGCGGCGGTGTGGCGGCCCGCGGCGGCGGCTCGCGGCGGCGGCGGCGGCGGGAGCAGCGGAAGCGGCGGGCGCGGCGCCGGCGGGCCACAGCGCGCAGCCTTGGATCAACCCTGCCGCGCTGCGCAAGGTGACCGCGGCGGCAGACGCCAACGAAGCCCTCGACCTGCTGTGCTCCGAGCTCTGCTGCAGCGGCTTCCCCGGCGCCGCCCAGCCTCGGCTGGAGGAGGGGCAGTGCCGCGAGCTGCTGCTGGCGGCCCTGGACCGCGGCAACTCGGCGCTGGCACTGTCCGTGTTTCGCGCCATGAGCTCCGCGGCGGCAGCCGGCAGCGGCAGCGCCTCCTCCCTCCTCGCGTCCCTCGACGGCGACGCGGCCGGCGGCGGCGGCGGCCCCGGCCTGGCCTGGCCGCCAGCCTCCATCCAGACGGCGGCGGCGCTGGTGGTGGGGCTGTCGCGGGTGCTGCTCACGCGGGAAGCCATCGCGCTGATCAACTCTGTCCGCAGCCGCGGCCTGGCATCGACAGAAGACGTGTGCTTTGGGCACGTCGTGGGGTGCCCGCAGGACGGGTGAGGCTGCCGCCCGCTGCTGTTGCAGCGCACGCGTGCGCTGCCGGGGAGGGTGGCTGGCGGCGCGGCGGCCGCGCTGGGAGAGCTGCCGGCGGGCGATGAGAGGGGCGCCGGCAACTGGCGGCACCGCCCCGCCTCTTCCCGGCCTCGGCTGTCCCTGTGGGCTGCCTGCTGCTGGAGCTGGGCTGTCAGCCGCCGTGCCGCCGCTCACGCCCCTCCTGTCGCCTGCCCCTTCCTTCCTGTCCCTGCCTGCCGCAGCACCAAGCCGCTGGCTGTGGTGCAGCCTCAGGAGGGAGTCAAGACGGTGGCAGACTCGTTCAGCAGGTGGGCTATGAGCTGTAAGAGTGTGCCTGGCTTGTGTCGTGGGTGCATGTGTTTGTCTGTGTTGTGTATGTGCATGTGTGCGCCTGTGTTGTGTGCGTGCGTGCGTCTGTGTTGGCAGCGGGCACAGCCAGCTGGCATGCAGCCTGCGGCGGCCGCCCACTGGGCCCCCTGGTGTTGCCTGCCACCCGAGGCGCGCTGCCCGTGCCTCGTCGGCTCCGCTCCTCACCGGCGCGGGTTTCTGGCACTGCCCCATGGCACCACCCCATGGTACCGCAGGTACGAGTACGAGCTGTTCTCCGGCCAAGTGGCGGCAGCCACCTCCGAGTCCCTTGTGTCGGGTGAGCGGCGCTGGGGCGGGAATGGGTGGCATTGGCGGCATGGCAGGGGTGCCGGGGGTGCAGGGACGGCGCTCGTGCATGCCTGGCTTGGGCGCAGGCACGGCGGGCAGGCTTGCAGGCGCGACTGCGGCCGAACAACTCTGCCATCCACCCTGCCATCCGCCCTGTGCTGCGCCGCAGACCAGAACTGGCTGCTGGCGGCGGCGCGGCGCGTGGGCCTGCTGCGGCGCCCCGCGGTGGGAGCCGCGCACACGCTGCTGATTGAGACGCCCTCGGGGCAGCAGCGCACGTTTAGGTGCGGGGGCTGGGGCCGGCGGGCGCTGTCCAGGGCCGCGGCGTGGGCGCCGTGCGCGCTGCGGCGCTGTAATTGACAGGGCCTGTGGCAGCCCTGGCTGCGGTGCTGGTGCGCTGGCTGCTGACGCTGCCCGCCTGCCTACCTGCCTGCCTTCGTCCCCCTTGTGCAGAGTGGGCACCCCCACCGCCGACGTTCCCGCCAAGGTCGGCGACCGAGTGACGGTGGTGTGCGCCCCGCAGCGCTCCCTGCTGGCCCAGCGGCGGCTGCTCAGCGCGGCGCCGCACGGCACCAAGCCAGGTGGGGGCGTGTGGCTGGCTGCGTGGACGTGCGTGGGAGTGGGAGCCTCCAGCCAAGATTCGCTCCTCCAGCCCTGGTGCACCAGCCCTGTGCAAGTTCCGACCTGCCCCCCGCGTGCCGGCTCCGCGCCCAGTGTGGCTCCGCCTGGCGACCCCCTGACCCTGCTCCACACCTGCTCCTCGCAGGCGAGGCGCTGTCTCTGAGCAACCACACCACGCGCAGCGAGTGTGCGCTGCTGCGGCCGCCGGGGCCCGGCGCCAGCGGCGGCCTGCCCAGCTGGGCGCTGCCTGCGGCGGTGGTGCTGAGCGCGGGGGATGCGGCCACCAGCCTGATCGACCCTGCGCTGCCACTGATTGCGGCGGGCGCGGTGGTTGCGACGGTCGCGTCAGGTGGGCGCGCCTGCAGCGCGGGTGTAGTGTAGCTGGGCGGCCCTGTGTGAGGCGGGTCGTGCGGAGGAGTGGGCGGCCTGGGCCGGGGGCTGAGGAGTGGCGGGGCTGTTTTGGGGCTGTCAAGCCAGCAGGTGTTCGCGACTTGTGTGCGTCGGCATGCTGAGCCCCACTCCACGCCGGCCTCCCTGCGCCACCCCTCTCCCCGCCCGCGTCGCCCCGCAGGCGTGGCCGGCAACGCGCTGCTGCTGCCGCGCCTCAAGCAGCTGCCGGCCCGGGCCCTGGAGGTGCAGGCGACCCGCCAGAGGCTGCTGGGCCAGGTGCGGCGCCGCGGGGCGGGCAGTGTGTGTTGCGGGCCTGGCGCATCGGCCGCCGCCGGCGCGCTGCCTCCGCCGCCAGCCTCCCGACTGCTTGTATGGGCTGCTGCTTGGTTGTGTGGGCTTCTGCCTGCCTGTGTGGGCTGCTGCCTGCTTGCGTGCGTGTGGCTGCTGGTTCCCCTTCCTGGGCCTGAGTCCCTGCTGTTGGACCCGGCCTCCAAGCCCCCCCTGCCCCTGCCTGGCAGCCCATCCCGCGCCGGCGTGGTCACCCCCCTGCCTCCTTGCCCGACCCCCAGTCCCGTCCCCCTCCTCCCAGCGCCCTCCCACACTCCTTCCTCACTTTTCTTTCTTTCCACCCCTCCTTGCAGCACACGGAGCTGGAGGGGCGCATCAACCGAGCTGGTGGAGGGAGCG
>NW_005435051.1:16013-21260 GCF_000147415.1 Chlorella variabilis | reverse complement strand
TGGCGGTGGGTTGGCAGGTGGCTGGGCCAGTGATGTTGAGTGGTGGTGGTGGCAGGTTGGGATGTGGGGGTGGGTGGGGTTGGGTGGGAGCGGGTGGGTGGCTGGGTGTTGTGGTGGCACTGCATGTGTGTTGGGGGTGCGCAGTAGCAAGAGGCGTGCCTGGCCCCGGCCTGCCTCTCTGCTGCCAACTGCCGCCTGCCAGCCAGCCAGTGCGCCGCTCGCCCGCCACGCCTGGCCCCCTGCCCGCAGGCTGTGGCAGCTGCAGAGCAAGATGGCGGCGGTGGGCGGGGGCGGCACATATGAGGCGCGGCTGGAGCGTGTGGTGGAGGCGCGGGCCGGCATCGAGCAGCGGCTGCAGGTGGGAGGAGATCGGTGGTGCTTGGTGTTGTGTGCATGTGGGCGTGTGGCTGTGCGTGGTGGCCTGGGCTGCCGGGCTGCTGGTGCATCTGTGTGTGTGCGGCTCTGCTGCTGGGCTGCTGGCCCGTGCCGCTGGCCTGGGCTGGCGCCAGGCGCTGGGAGCTGCGAGCCGCCGCCCGCACTCACCTGGCACGGCCGCCGCCCGCCCCTGCGTACTTGCGTACTGCCACCTGCATGTACCGCATGTACCGCCCCTGTACCGCAGAAGCGCATCGAGCTGGTGGACTCGTATGCCCGCGTCATTGCCATGATTGAGATTGAGGTGGAGATGGACTCAGACCTGCCCGCTGCAGAAGTGCTGGGTGGGTGCCCGCCCGCCTCCCTGCCTTCCCGCCTGCTCCGGTCGCAGCTGCCTGCCGCTGCCTGCCGCCGCCTGCCCCGCCGACGCAGGCCACGGCCCCTGGCTGCCTGCCGCGTGCCTGCGTGTGGCTGCCCGGCGTGCATGAAACTGCGTCACCGCACGGCGTCGCCGTCGCTTGCTGCCTGCAGGCATCGAGGAGCAGATCCAGCGGCTGAGCGAGATAGAGTCGCTGCAGGAGGAGTGGCAGATACAGGTGGGGGCTGGGGTGGCAGGCACAGGTGTGGGCTGGAGGTGTGGTTCGTGTGTGCCTGCACCGCCAGCGGGCAGGCGGAGTGGATGTTCTGCTGGCGCACACGCAGGCGGCCGGCAGATGCAGGGCGGATGCTTTGCTGGCCGGCGGATGCGTGGCGTGTGCGCGGCCCCAGGCCCATCATCGCCGCCGCTGCATGGCCGCGCGCACGCAAACACACACACACACACCACACCACCCCTTTCCTCCTGCAGGCCGAGGCGCAGGATGAGGTGGAGCGCATGCTGCGCAGCTCGGCCATCTGAGGCTGCCCGGCGGCCCCCGACGCAGCCGCCTACCCCTCTCTGCCCCTGTCACCTACCCATCCCAGTTTTGTGCCTTGCGGGGTGCATGCGCCACGCGTGCGAGCCCGCCCCAATTTTCCCCAGCACCAGGTTAGCATGTATCGGCCTTGCCCCCCTGCTCTCTTTTGCCCCTCGCCTAGTCTCCCATGCCCCTCGCCGTCTCCTCCCTTTTGTGCGCCCGCCTCCCCGCCGCCCGCAGCGGCTGCCTGCCCGCTGGTGCTCCTCATTGCTTCTGTCCCGTGTGCTGCTTTCCCCCAAACTGCCGAGCTCGAATCACTGCCCTCGCCCTGCCTAGACCGATTTGATACGCCGCCGAGTCGCCTTGCCTCTGCTGTCAGTGCTGTCAGTGTGGAACCAACCAGCCGAATTGTAACAGCTTCAGTACCAAGCGCCCCACAGCCCCATGCCAATCCCCCTTGCGGCTGCTGCGCTTACATGCAAGGTGGGCGCCAGTGCTGTTGAAACAGCCCAGCAGAGGGCGCACCAAGCACACTGCCGCTTCAAAATGCGCTGGGGGCAGCGGCGGTGCGCCATAGCAGGCAGCCGAGGGGCGGCCTCCAGCCGCGATGCGGTGCACACATAGCTAACAAGGCAAGCGTGCACAGCCGGGCTACAGCGGCCGGGAGTCGTGGCCACGCGCCACGTCAGCAGCTTGGCGGGCGCGGGCCCTGCCGTGGGGCAGTTCAGCTGATTACAAGAGCTCGGCGCCTCCAGGTCAGCTCCGGCTCGGTGCCAGCTCAGTGCCACCTCGGCGTCGCCAGCTCAGCACCGCCAGCTCAGCGCATCCCCGGCACGTATTCGTCCTCCGACATGCCGTCCTGCCCCGCATCCGGCTCGCTCTCCTCATCCTCCCCCTCCTCCTCCTGCAGGACAGGGCGGAAGGCAGGCGCAGGCGTCCGGCGTCGCCAGGCCGCTCGCAAGGCAGACCCTGGTGCGGCGACGGCCGCTGCCAGGGCGCGTATGCGTGCACTGCATGCAGCACCACGGAGCACCCAGGGCTACCCCCGGGCACCCAGGCCGGCGCCCTCCCGAGGCCTCACCTCCCGGTACTGCTGTACCCCCTTCTTGCGGACGCCGCCGGGCCGCGGCCCCGCCCGCGGCGGTACCGCCACAACATATGCCGAGCCGTCCGCCTCCCCCGGCCAGCCGTTCTGCTCCAGCACCTGCGGCGCCTCCCCGCCCTGCGCCTGCCCCTCCTCGCCCGCCTGCGCAGGCTGCTCCGACGCCGCCTCAAGTGGCTCAGCGTGCGGGTCGGCCATGCACGCCAGGTCGACGCCGGAAGCCGCGCGGGAAGCCGCACGGGAAGCCGCACGGGAGCTGGCGCGGGAGCCGCGGTGCGCCGCCGCCGCCCTCAGCTGCCGTTCATCCAGAAACTGGTTTGCCTCCAGCACGTCCCTGCGGCGGCAGGGGGTGCGGGCGGGCGGGGCAACACGCGTGTGTGTGTGTTGGGAGGAGGGCTGGGTGCGGGAGGGAGCATGGGGGATCCAGCATGGTGGGTGGGCTGGGGAGGAGAGAGGGGATGTGCGCGCGTGGATTACGCAGCGGCAGCAGCAGCGCCAGCTCAGCGCCAGCTCAGCCCGCAGGCCCAGCCCCCGCTCACTCTTTGATGGAGGCGGCGGAGCGGCCGCGGCGCAGGCCGCCGCGCGCCGCCTCCAGAGGGTCTCCCCAGGGGGAGGGCACGCGCTGCGGACGGGCGGTCAGGCATGCAGGGGGTGATAAATGAGGGAAGCAAGGGAGCGGCGCGGCACTCACCGCCGCAATCACTGCAGGCAACGGCAGCGGCAGCGGCAGCGCCGGCAGCGGCTGCTCCCTCACCCTGCGCCGCCGCCGCACTCCGGCCTCGTCGTCCGAATCCTCCTCGCCCCGCTGCGTCAGGCGGATGGCTGCAGGCAGCGGCAGGCGGGCAGGTGGGCAGGCAAGCGGGCAGGCGGGCAGGCAGGCGAGCGGGGTCGGGCACCGCAGAGGCAGAAAGTGGCCCCCGCCAACCCACACCCTGTGGCACCCTTCTGCCCCCCCCTGGCACGTCCTCTGGCACCCTCCTGACAAACCAGCAGCTCAAGAGCGGCTCCCAACCGCAACAACCACAGCCCCGCCGCGCCGCCCACCGCTGCGCAGCTGCTCATCGTAGTCGTTGAAAGCGTAGTTGACTTTGGCGCGCGCGCGGCGAGACCTGCCGCCGTCTCCGGCAGGCCCTGTGCCGCCGCCGCCGCCGCCGCCTGCGGCCGCGCTGGCCGAGCCGCCGCTGCCCGAGGGCGCGGCGGGGCCCGAGGCGGCGGCAAAGGCGGGCGGCGGCGGCGCCGGAACGCCCAGCTTGCGCTGCACCCGCTCGGCCGCCTTGGCCCGCCGCTCCTCCTCCTCCCGCTGCTGCACGATGGCGGGGATGACCTGCGGGGGCAGTGTGTGTGCGTGTGTGTGGTGGGGAGGTTGGTGTGGTGTGCGTGGGTGGTGGTGATGGGGTTTTGGGGGGGCGAATGGGTTTGGGGGGTGTGCTGCGCGTTCCAACCATCCGGGGAAGTTGGGACACCGGCGCAGGGGATCGGTGGCAGGCACTTTTGGCACCCTTCCCGCCCCAGCGCACGTCTGGCGAGCCCCCATACATGTATGCATGCACACACTACCTGTGCCTTTCCTGCCACAAACACCCGCCCATCCACCCACCCACCCACACACACATACAGCTGGCCAGCCTGTCTCCCCTGCCGCGCTCACGTATTGGCGGATGATGAGCGCAAACTGAGCCTCCCGCGGGTTGTCCCCCGCGCCAAAGCGGTTGGCATAGTCCTGCGGGGCAGGCGGCGGCGGCGGAGGTGGCCAGGCGTCAAGCTGGTGGGCAGGTGCGAGAGGGGAGGTGTGTGTGTTTTCTTTTGTTGGGGGTGGGGGCAGGATAATTTTTTCACAAGCAGGCCCACCAATGTACACCGCCACCACCAACAGCACCGACGCGCTGCGGCCTGGCACTCAAAGTGCTGGCACGCGCAACCGCCGCCGCCGCGGGTATTGGGGTTTAGGGTTAAGCCTCCGCCGCCTCCCAGCCTGCCAGCCTGCCAGGCCGCGCCACCCAGCCACCCTAAACCCAAACCCTAAACCCACCGTGAACTCCTCCAGCGTTGTGGCCACCAGCTCCCAGCTGCCCAGCTGCTCCAGGTCTGGAGGCACCTGGTAGGCCCGCAGGCGGGCCTGCCGCTCAGCCCAGGCGCCGCCGTCGCCGTCGGAGTCGTCCCCCGGCTGCGCCCTGCGCTGCAGCTGTTGCTGCCACTGCTGCAGCTGCTGCAGCTGCAGCTGCTGGTGCCATTGCTGCAGCTGCTGCCAGCCCTGCGGCTGCCCCAGCAGGCCGGCAGCCAGCTGCTGCAGCTGCGCCACCGCGGCCGAGGGCACGGCCGGCGGCGGCGGCGCGGGGGCGGCGGCGGGGCCGCTGCCTGCTGGGTCCGCCGCAGCTGCCGCCGGTGTCGGCGCGGGCTCCGCCTTTGCTACAGGCGCCGCAGCGGGTGCAGCGGGTGCAGCGGGTGCAGCGGGTGCAGCGGGTGCCTCCTGCTCCACGCCCGCAGACGGCTCGCGGGTGGAGCCTCCGCTGGCGCCGCCGGGCGCCACCACCACTTCCTTGTACATGCGGAACTCTGCGGGGGTGGGTAGGCAGGGGAGGGATGATGGCGGTAGGCAAGGCAGGGATGATGGCATGGGGGTGTTGGACACCGGGCGAGTGGGTGGGGGTGGGAGGTGGGTGGGTCTCACACGAGGCCGAGGCAGGCAAGGACGGTGGCGAGGCGGCAGGAGACGCAGCCAGCAAGAGAGTCAGCCGGCGGGGCAGCGAGCAGGGCCAGGAGAGGCAGGCGGCGGCAACAGCAGGCGCCCCCCCCACCAGCCCACCCTTGGACTGCAAAAAGTTGAAGACGTAGTAGCGAGCCCCGGCCCGGTCGAGGCCGTTGGGCTGCCGCCTG
>NW_005435051.1:14576-15867 GCF_000147415.1 Chlorella variabilis | reverse complement strand
GGGATGGCTTGGCGGGTGTGGCTGGATGGGTGTGGTTGGGCGGGAATATGTGGGGGAATGCGTGCCTGCGCGCGCAGAGCCCGGGCCAGCGCGCGCAAAGCTGCCCCCCGGCGGCGGCGAGGCGCAGCAGCAGCCACAACCCCCGGCATGTGACGGCATGCGGCGGCAGGCGGCTCGGCAGGCGCACCCTCCCCGCGCGCACGGCCTCCGCCTGCGCCTGCAGCACCAGCGCCACCTCCCCCTTGCTCCACTCCCGCGTGTGGCTCTCGGCCACCAGGAAATGCGGGGTTAGGGTGAATGGTGGGGTGGGGGAGGGCGGGGTGGTGAAGGAGGAGGTATTGCATGGGGTGGTGAAGAGGTGGGGGAGAGAGGACGGCCGCTGGCAGTGCGCTGTCAAGCAGAGGCGCCCCCTGGGATAGGGCCCCAGGCGGCGCCCTCCCCTGCCCCCTTCCTGCTGTCCCGGGCAGGCCCCCGCCCATGCAGCGGCCCCTCCCTGCAGTATGGCTGCCCTTTCTAGGGCCCCGCCCCGAGGCCTGACCCCCCACCTGTATGTCCTCCCTGTCGCAGCGGATGGTGCACAGGAAGTGCAGCGCGCGCACCCTGCAGGGCAGGGGAGTGTGCGTGTGCGTGTGTGTGTGTGGGGGGGGGGGCACAGCAGGCGGAGCCAGGCGTCAGGTGTGTGTGTGCCCCGCGGTGTGGTGGAAGAGAGGGCTGCTTGTCGGTCACGGCTGCTTGGCCGAACAGGAGCTCGCGGCACACACAAGCTTGCGGGCAGGCAGGCGGCGGCAGCGGATGGGGCCCGCCGGCAGGTGCTCGCGGGCCGCTGCTGCATCAGCAGCTGCCGCGGCGTGCGTGAGGCGGGCGCAGAGACTTGCCCTCCCACCAGCACCCATGCCGCCGTCGCATGGCCGAGGCAGGCAGGCAGCGGGGCGGCGCACCTGTCGCGCGCGGACAGGCGTGCGTAGGTGTAAGCCTCAAAGTATTTGTCGGGCTTGAAGGGGCAGTGGGCGCCGCCTGCGGGGGGCAGGGGCAGGGGTGTGGGGGCTGAGCTGTTTTTGTGGTCTGGGTGGTGGTGACGCATGCCGGATGGGAGGGTGGTAGGAGGGATGTGCGGCGGAGAATGGCCCCCCAGCAGAGGCCCAGCAGGCACCCAGGGGTGGCTTGCGCAGACGGCAGGGCGGGGCGGCATGCGTGCCGAGCCGCTGCCTCCAGGCCCACTGCCCCACACCCTCCAAGCCCACGCCACCCCAGCTCACTCAGCAGCGCCCTCCAGTGGTACTTGATCTTGTTG
>NW_005435051.1:12177-14076 GCF_000147415.1 Chlorella variabilis | reverse complement strand
CTAACACAGCGCGGGAGGCGAAAGAAATTCGAGGGCGCTGACGGGGCGCCGCCGCGAGTGAATGGTGAAGGGTCAAGGGTGAATGATCGGTTTTCCGGGTGCTGATCGGTTTCCATCCTTTATGCCTGCCATCACACACTTGCACGATCTACTTTGAAGGAGGGCTGCTGACATCTGCAGCAGGAGGTCTGCCCGCTGGCTCTTGCGGTTGTCGGCAAAAGGCGGGAACGCTGTGGCGGTGCACATTGATTTGAGGACCTGGAGTAGGCCTTCCTCTGTTAATGTTCAATGTGCATCGTCTGCGAGCTCCCTGGTGGTCCATCCTGCAGCCCGCAGGCACAGGGGCACCGCTGTGGGTTCCCGCCCCCACGAAGCCGCCGCTGTGCGCCGCCAACCTGGCCCATGTCTCCAAGCTCGGCCCGATTTCGACGGCGCCTGTTCACCCTTCCCCCTCCAGCTCCCTGGTGCTCTCCCGCCTGGCCACTCGGCCCAGTCCATGTGGCGGAGCGTCGCTGCGAAGATGCAGGCCACCGTCGCTGCGCTGAGCAAAACCGGGACAACGCACATCGGTCCGCAGCCTGTGGGCGGCCGCACGGCCGTGCCACGGCTGCATCTCCCGACAGTGGGCTTCCCGGGCGCCGCTCGCTCCCTGTTCGGCGCCTCCTGGGCGCACAGCGGGAGCACGGGGCCCCGCGGCGCGGCTGCAGGGCCCGTGCGGTCCTACGCCTACGACGCGGCGACAGAGGCGCCCGCCGCCGACATTGGCGAGGTCGACTTCGACCCGTCCCTGGCCAACACCGGTGCGCCCGCCCGCCTGTGCGCCTGCCCTGCGTATGCTGTGCGCCACACTGGGGCACCGAGCGTGCTGCCTTTGACCGCTGCTGCGGGCCTCGAGCGCGGGACGCCACCCATGTGCGGCTGTGTGGCCGCCCTGGTCCCGCGCCACCCGCCTCGGCGCCGCCGGCCCACCCCCCGGCCCCGCCGCCGCCGCCTGCCGCAGTGCGCCTGATCGGGATGGTGGGCAACAAGCGCGACATGCGCGTGTTTGAGCGCTCCAAGCTGCTGCCCTTCTCCATTGGATTCAAGACCGACCGGCGGCGGCCCGAGGAAACCGACTGGTGGGCTGCAGCGCTGGCCGGCTGTGGCAGCAGGCGCTGCGCTCGCCGCAGAGCAGCAGCAGGGGCTGGCAGGGGCGGGCGGCGGGCTCCCACCTCGTCCCCATGCCCGCCGCCTCTCCAGCCGTTTGCTCTCTCTCGTGTCGCCCCCTGCTGCCGCCGCCGCACCCGGCGCAGCCGATCTACCGCCCAACTACGCGCGGCCTGGCCCCTCCTTGCCCCGCCCCGCAGGGTCAACGTGGAGGCGTGGGGCCCGCTGGCGGAACGCGCCGACCAGCAGCTGCAGAAGGGAGACCGAGTGGCGGTGCAGGTGGGCGCGGGCGTGGCGGCGCGGGTGTGGCCACGGCCGCCTCTCACCGGCCTGCGCCTCGGCTGAGCGGCCGGCGGTTGGCTAGGCAGCCCATTGCGCCACCAGGCACGCCGCCTGCGGTGGGCTCGTCCCCTGACCCGCCTGCCCGCCCTCGCCTCCCGCCCGCCTCCTGCCTCCTGCCCCCTGCCCCCCACCCCGCCCGCGGCGCAGGGTCGGCTCAAGGTGGATAAGTGGGAGGACCGGGCCACGGGGCAGAAGCGTACCGCTTTTAAGCTGGTGGCCACCTCCATCAGCCGGGTGCGCAGCACCTTCCCACCGAGGGAGCCCGGCCACCTGGGCGACCCGGCCGGCGCGGGCGGCCCGCAGCAGCAGCAGCCCGCGGCGGCGGCGGCCGCGGGCCAGGCGGGGCCCGCCCCCTGGGACGAGCCGCCGCTGGTGGCGCCCTGGGACGAGCTGCCGGCGGCGGCGCCCTTT
>NW_005435051.1:0-12118 GCF_000147415.1 Chlorella variabilis | reverse complement strand
GCCGCAGAGTGGTGGGACAACCGGGTGGGCAAGCGCAACCCCAAGGCGCCAGACTTCAAGAAGAAGGTCGGCGGCAGCGACGGTGAGGCGGCAGCGACGGTGCCTTCCCCCGCCCTGTGTGGAGCCCTGTGTGGAGCGCTGGGCAGCGGGGACCCCCTGGGTGGCGTGCCGGACCCCGCCTGCCTGCCTGCGCCTGCGCTGCCGCCCGCCCGCCGCGCCTGCGCTGCCGCACGCGCCCTCCCGCATCCGGCCCGCCTGCTCACACCCCCGCCGGCCCTGCTTCCTGCGCCCTGCCTGCCCGCGGCACAGCCCCCGCGCTGTGGGTGGAGGGGCGCAACACCCCCGGCTGGGTCAAGGCCGAGCTGGAGCGGCTGGACGCTCTGGGCCGGTGATGCAGGGCAGGGCGGGCCTGGGCGGCGGGCCGATTGTGTCACGCCCGTGGTTCCGAGGCCGCTGGCAGAGCCCAGCACGGCACAGATGCGGCGGCTGCCGGGCACCTGGCGTGCGTGGCTGCATGCTGCAGCAGTTGCTCTACATTGTAACATATGACCCTTCCCCTCGCCTGTGCTGCCTGGGCGCCGGTCATGTTGCTGTCGCTGCCCTCCCATGCTCCCGCTGCCTTGCGGCGGCACGGTGGCAATGTAACAGGAGCAACCAAGCAGGCAGGTCACAATCAATCACGCGAATCCATTGGGGACAGATACTAAGGGGTACAGAGGGGCAGCCGCGAGCGCTGCAAATGAAACAACCGAGCTAAGGAGATTGGAAGGGGAGGCGGTGGGGCGCTGTTCTCAAACAAAAGGTCGGGTGCAAAGCAGTGTGGTCTGGTGGTATGGCTGGGTCATGAGAGGTGGGGTGGCGGCCGGGGGGCGCGCGGCATGCAGACAGTATGACATGAATGTGGCATGAGTGGGGGGGGGGGGGGGTGCTCAGGCTGGAAAACAGGGCGGCTCAGTCGTTAAGTCTAAAAAATACCGAGGTGGCACGTAGGGGAAGGGACTGTGCGTTTGGGGAGGGAGGTCAAAAACGTGCGGGCCTGGCACTGGCGCCAGCCAGCAACGAGGGGCCAAGAGGGCGTCGGCAGTGGGTCAGAAAGCAGCGGGTCAGAAAGCAACGCGGGCGCCGCTGCGGCGGCGTCTCCCCAGCTCCGGATCGCACAGGGGGCATGCACGGGGGTCACGAGGTCATCTAGAGGCCCCATCCATTGATTAGGAGTGTGTCCATCTATTGAAAAGCGGTTCTCTGGGTATCAACTTCGGCACCTATCAGCTGCGGCACCTGCACATCCAAGCGCCGTCGGAGGCGCATGATGCAGACTTGCGCGTCGCTATCACGCACGGCGCTCGCTCACTTGGGCGGCTTGGCGGCGTTGCGCAGCCAGCTGGCGGCACCCGGCGCGGTCGCAGGCGAGGCCGCCGCCGTTGCCGCGGCCGCGCGTGCTGGCCAGCCGGCGTGCGGCGCTGCTGTGGCTGGCTGGGGCGTGGAGGAGGAAGCGAGGGCCACCGGGGTGCCGTCCACAGATAAGGTCAGCTCCTGCAGCGGGTGCCGCAGGTGCGGAGGCAGCTGGCGGCGCTGGTGCTCGGGCGAGGGCACGCGGGCGCGCTTGTGGGTGGCAGGCTTGGCCCCGCCAGACCCCGAGGCGGATGGAGAGACTGCAGGGGGCGGGCAAGGGCAGTGGTGGAAGGGGGAGGAGTGAGGCATGCACGGGGTGCACTGCATCGCTGTCTCCCCTCCAACATACCCTCAGGCAGCATGCGGCTTGGCAGCCCAGCAGCACGGGGCTGCTGTGTGACGGCCACGCCCGCCACGCCACACAGCAGGGCAAGGCGGCGGCGGCGGCGGCAGCGCCCGGACGGCGCCTGGCTCCTCACCCGAGGCTCGCTGCTGCATGGCCGCCACCGCCCGCGCGTCCGGCCTCAGCGTCACAAACCGCCCGCCCAGCTGCGCCGCCCTGCAGCGGCACGTGTGTGGGGGGGGTAAGACACTCCACCTCAGCACTCAGACCTCGCGCGCCAGCTGGCCGGCAAGCGGCCTGGGTGGTGCCAAGGAGGGGGGCAGGCCGCGGGGCAGCCAAGCGGCGCCTGGCGCCTGGCCCCGCACCTGATGGCGGCGGGGCGGAAGGCGTTGAAGACAGGCACCAGGCTGCGCTGCGCTGCCGCTGCCTGTGGCCGGCTCTCCTGGGAGCTCGACTTGGAGGGTGCGGCTGCAGGGGTGGGGTGGGGTGTGTGCACGTATGCGGGTTAGGTGTGGCGTGGTGGTGACTGAGTGTGCCTCGGTGGGCGGGCCATTGGGCGGGTGGAGGGGGGGGGGTAAGCTGCCGCCTTTGCATTGGCGGTTCACGCCACCAAGGCATGCTGCCACCGCAGGCGCAGGTGCTGGCAGGATGGGCGCACCCGGGAACAAGGGCGTCGCGATGTGCTGGGCGGGCGTCTGGCCCACCGCCAGCTGGGCGCCTGCAGGGGTAATTGGGTGGGTGGGGGTGGGGGATGGGGGGTCCGCTCAATAGCGATCCCGCACATGGGCACATACATGCCAGCGTGAGGGCAGGGCACTGAAGCGCAGGTGATACAACGGGGCGGCGGCGGAAGCCGGTGTCTTGCCGCGTCAGGCCGCTCCCTTGCAGGCGGCACCCACCGTCGGAGCTGGATGGCGGGCTGCTGGGCTGCTCGTCCATCTGCTCCTCCCCTGGGCTGCCTGCCGCATGGCGCTGCTGCTGCTGCTGCGGGTCCGGCTGCTCCGCGGTGCACGGCCCAGTGGCGAGCGGCGGCAGCGGGCCCAGCCGCACCAGCGCGACGTCGGCGGGGACGCACAGGTTGCAGTGCCTGTTGCTGCCCCACTCGCGGCACACGAACGCCTTTCTGCGGCAGGGACCAGTGGAAGGCCCAGGCGGGGCGTGAGGGGCTTCGCAGGGCCTTCCCGCCGAAGTGGGTCCTGCCATGTGGGAGTGGACCCCACTTGCTTGAAACTCACGGCCCTGCAGCCGCGCACCTGCCGTTCAGGTCCCGGAGCACCGCGGGCTCATTGTGAAGGCAGACAGGGACGTCGCCTTGCGGTGCAGGGGAGGCGGGGGAGGGGAGGGGGGCATGCCCCTCCATGCTGAGTGATCGAGCACGGGGGGGAGACAGGGGAGCCTCAGGCAATCGGTAATTGCGATGGCATGCAGAGTGGGGATGCTGGCGCCCCAAATGGACGCGGTAAAAATTTGACTGTGCGTGCTGCGCCCGCTGTGGATGACCGATCAGCCCCCTCAAGGCTCACATCCTCCAGAGCCTCGCATATGCGCTATCATGACAGGATCAATACATCACCCGTCACGCAGCCAACCAAGTCATGCTCGAGCTGATGACAGCAAGACAATGGACTCAAGCTCATCCCAAGGGCGCCGCACCAGCGCCGCCTTTGCCGCTGCCGCAGCCGCCGCCGCTGGGAGTGCGCATACAGCTGCACCTGGGCTGCTGCTGCTGCTAGCGGCTTCATCATTCTGCTCCGTCCTCCCTCCAGTGCCGTCCAGAGCGTCCACTTCGTCGGGGCAGCGGGCAGCCGCACCGGCAGCAGGTGGCGCCTGTGCCTCAACTCCTCCGCCGTCGCACGCAGCCCCATCGCCCTGCTGCCCTCCCTGCGTCCCACTCCCGGCATCGCCGCCGCTGCTCGCGCCGCAGCCGCCCAGCAGCCCCATCTCCAGCAGCAGCTCCGCGTAGCGGCTCTGCTCCGATGCCAGCGCCTCGCCGCCGCCCTCCTCGCTGTGGTGCTGCTGCGAGGCGCGCGCCGCGGCCAGCTGGCGCTGGAAGTGCGGCCCTGCCAGCGCGTGCTGCAGCGCACGGTGCTGCAACGACGGCCGCTGTGGCCTGCCGCCGGGGCTGTGGCTGGCGCTGCGAGAGGGGTCGGCGCCCGGCGGCGCTTCTGCCGCCGCCAGCGCCAGCTCTCGCGCTGAGGAGTCGGACAGTGCCGCCGCCGGCACGCCGGCGCCGGCCAGCAGGCCGGGGCGCCAGCCTGATTGCTGCCCCCTGCGGCCTCCCCGCCCCCAGTACAGCTTGGTGCGGAACACCTGCGGCACAACAATGGCGGAAGCGTCGTCCTCCCGAAGCGCTGCCGCATACGCCGCCTCCCGCCACGCCTCGTGCTGCGCCGTGCTGCCCGGCTGCACCGGCGGGGCATGCGTGCCGCGCAGGGCTCGCGCCGCGGTCATGGCCACGCCTGCTGCCCCCTCTGGGCCTGCTTGCGGGCTGGCGCTGCCGGGGGCTGTGCGGGGCTGCTGGGTGAGCTTGGCGCTGTACACAGAGGCCCGCAGGAAGTCGGCCAGCAGGCCCTCCCCCGCCGCTTCCAGGGCCGCCTGCAGGTCCCGCGGGGCGGTGGAGGGTGCCTTGGTGTGCTGCCTGGGCAAGGCAAGGGCGCTGCGCTGGCGCTCTCCCAAGCTCCCCTAAAGAATGCAAGAGAGCAGCGAAGAACCCGCAGGTCGGCTGCGCATGCGGTTGGGCTGCGCGCCACCTCACTCACCAGCGTGTGCTGCAGGCGTGCGCCAGCCAGCCCCACCGCTGCCCCCACCAGCGCCTCTGCGCAGGCCTCGTGCGCGCTGCACAGCTGCCGCACGGCGGCCGCCAGCGGGGCCACCTCCGCCAGCTGCCCCTCGCTGTACTGATGCTCCCAGCGGCTGTGCTGCACTCCGGGGCGGCGGGCTCCTGGCGGGCGGCCCTCTGGCACCGCCTGGCACAGCTGGTCAAACAGCTGCTGCAGCTGCAGCACGGGGGAGGTCCGAGGGTTTGTCGCGCCGCAGTCAAGTGGCGGCAGGCGGCGCCGATGCGGCCGTCGTGCGGCGCCCTCGGACGGCTGGGAGCCGCCGCGACGTGCTTCGGTCGCCATGTGCGGCGGTCCCTTTTGCGAAAGGAGCCTCAGGAGAGCAGAAGTGGCGTCAAAGTTGGCGCATGGACCACATGGCGCCGGCACGGTGACGTGGGTGTTCTGCTCTGCATGCTCTGCAACACGCTTGTATTGCGCAGGGGCATTCAACAGGCTCACTCCGGGGGTGCTGCGTATGCTGTGTTCCTCGCTGGCTGCCCTCATAAATCGCTCAATTGCATCCGTCTGCATGCATTCCACATTGCAACGGACTTCCACGATTTTCAGCAGGCAGCCATGAGGGCACTCGTGAGCGGGCATGGCATCCGTGCAGTGGCGCCCCAGCAAAGAGCTCCACTCCGTCGCCACCCCATCCACAGATGCCCCCGACGCATGGTGGAACGCGCCGCCACGGATCCCGACCGCGACAGAGTGAACGCCAAAGGTGCCGCTCCCCCTCCGCCTCCGCTTTGCCGCCGCCGCTCTGCAGGCCTGGCTGCCGCCGCTGCAGCTGCTCGCCCTGCCTCTTCCTGTCCCTCTCCGCCTGTGCTTTCCCCTTCCCTTTTCACTCTCACGGTTTACCCCTTCCGCCCTGCCCCGCCCCCTCCCGCCCGCAGTGATGGAGCAGGTGGAGGCGAGCGCGCGTGTTGTGGAGGAGCTGATGGCAGAGTGAGTGAGCCGCGGCGCCTGGCATGCCTCCCTGCGGTGGCGGTCCTGTATCCAGCGGCCGCTGGCTGCGCCCCCCACCACACCCGCCCCTCGCCTGTGCCGACCGCAGGGTGTCGCGAGAGGCGTTCATCAACGCCGCCGTGTCGCGCGTCACAGGTGGGGGGCGGGGCCTGGCAGGCGGGGTGGGGGGGCAGCAGGCGGCTGGGGTGTGCATGCAGGGAGTGCGCCAGTTTACGGCAGGCGGTGTGCGGCGCCAGGCGTCGCGGCACGCTCTTGCTGTGCTGCGCCCGCTGTGGCCGTCCGCTGAGGACGGCGCTGCCAGCAAAGCGCCAGCCAGCTGATGGGCAGCGATCCGCAGCCCCCGTCTCTATCATGGCCCGCCTCTTGTCCACCGCACCGCAGAGAGCGAGGCGCCGGAGAGCAGCCTGGCGGACGTGGTGGGCGCGGCGGTGGGGCGCCGCATGGAGGAGCTGGACGCTACCTTTCTTGCCACCCTGGATGGGTACATTCGGGGGGCCAGCGACAAAGGGGCCGCCGACGTGGCAGGTGGGGCTTGGCGGGGCGAAGGAGGAGGGCCAGTGGGGGTGCTGTGAAAAGACGAAAGGCAGGTGGCCGGGTGCCTGAGCGGGCTGCTGGGCAGTGGAGGGAAGCCCGCTGCTGGTGAGGCTGAAGCACAGGTGCGCAGGCAGCTGCGCTGCGCCGTGGGGTGCCTGGATGGAGGCCTGCCCCACCCTGAGCCTCTCTGCTCCCCCGGACTCCCGCAGAGGTGCTGCTGCTGGTGCGGCAGGAGGTGCTGCGGCGGCTGGGCGCCCGCCTGCCTCCCGAGATGCAGCTGCTGGATGCTGCCATGGCGGCTGCCGACAGCAAGGCACGCATGGAGCTGCTGAGGAAGTATGCACTGCCCAGCGAGCAGGCGCTGGCAGAGGCGCTCGCTGGCGGCGAGGGCGAGGCTGGCGGCATACGCGGCAGCCTTGCTAGCGCAGCAGTCAGCAGCAGCCAAGCTGGCAGCGAGGGGCTGGACCGCGCCAGCAGCGCCAGCAGCAGCCGCAGTGCAGAGCAGCAGCCGGAAGGTAGCGGCGCCGTGCCCGTCTCCTTGCTGTACTGCCTGGCTGCCGACCTGGAGCGCGCCGCCTCCCAGGTCATTCGCGACATGGAGCTGATGATGGAGGTGCCGGACAGGTGGGGGGGTAGCTGTTGGCGGGGGCGGGAGGGCTGGCAGCAGGTGGAGGGGCCGCGGTCGAAACAAACTCGGAGGAGATGGGCGGGGAGCAGGAGCAGCAGCCCACGCTCCGCAGGGCACCAGCTGCCTGTGAACCCACCCCCTCCCTGGCCCTCAGTTGCTGGCACACTCACGCACTCACACTGCGTCCATGCGTGCCCTGAGTAGGCGCCTGCTGGCGCGGCTGGTGCTGGCCCGGGAGGAGCTGCAGCAGATGTTGCTGGAGGCGGCGTTCATGGGTGGAGAGGGCAGCGGCGGCGATGATGTGGAGGTGGCAGCCTCCTTTCGCCAGCCCTTCCAGCAGCTAGGGGCGGTGCCCAAGAGCTGTGCCGCCTTCCTGCAGCGGCTCATGGCGCTGCCGGGGCCGCAGGAGCGGTGAGTGGGGTGGCAGGGCAGGCCACTGTGTTGCTGGCTGTTGGAGGGGTTGAGACTGCAATGTTATTGTCCGTTGAGCTGGAGCAGCGCTGCGCAACGTAATTGCTGCCATTATCTTCTGCTCCCTACCGTGTTGCAGGGAGGGGCTGCTGCTGCAGGCGCTGTCTGAGGACGTGGAGCGGCTGCCTGGGGCGGGGCAGCCGGGCCCTGACGCCACCACTCGCGAGCGGTTGCGGGCGCAGGCTGAGGCGCCGCAAGACTGGGTGCGGCCGGGGCGCTTCATGCAGAGCCTCAGTGCTTTGCAGGCGGAGATGCTGGGGCAGGCGGCCAGCGGCAGCGACGGCCAAGTGCCCAACAGCGACGTGCTCGAGCGGCTGGAAAGCATACGACGGGAGGCGTTGGGCGTGTTGCTCGGCATAGCTGGGGAGGGCCAGACAGCTGCGGCGGACAAGGAAGAGGAGGAGGAGGAGCCCTACCTGCCCTGATTTGTAGATGAGCCCCTTTTCTATTGAGGGTCATAGAGCAGGTTGGTCTGCCGGTTGTCTGTGTTACAGTCACCCCGCTATGATCGGCCGCGTGAGCAGACCTTGAACAGGTGGCACACGTGATCAGGGGGCATCTGTCATCGACCGTGTGCAACGTGCACCGCGTTGTAATTGGCAGTCTGTCTGTCTGTCTGTCTGTTACACCCATAAAGAGCAAGTGAATGCTACGGGCCCATTTGCGGTGCCAAACAGCCGTCCTGCTGCCATCTGATTACTCCATTCAGCTCCATCGGGTCAAGCCTAATTGGCTTGGTATCGATGCGGAGCCATACCAATGTTGCATACGGCCAAGTTTGCCAGCGTGATTTGAGCCGGTTGCTTGTAAATTGCTCAGCCTTGAGTGTGCAAAGCAGTCCTGAGCTGGAGATGCAACATGGTGATGGCTGATTTTGGCAGGGGGGACTTGTGGGGAAGGCTGTTGCTGCTTCTTGGGTGTTGGGTAGGCCAACCCTCCTCCCAGCTAGCGTCTAGCTTCCAGGCAGCCCTGCCCCCTCCTCTCCCCAGCCAGAAACACCTCTACCACTCCCTCCCATCCCTCCCAGCACTGCTCCCAAATTGACCTCCAGACCGACAGTCTCCACATCAGACAACACAACCACACCTCCACACCCAATCAGAACGCACTCCCTCGTCAATCCACCGACGCCCGACGACGCACCACACCTCTACACAACACACCTCTACCAAACACCTCTGAAATCACAGCCATCCAACTCTGACAATACACAACAGGGGCCCAGCACATCCATTGGTACCACAGGGGCCCAGAACACACAAAGCGCCATCTCGCCGACCGCCGCCCGACCTCCGACACACCGCCGCCACACACGCCCACACCGACGCCGATAGGTGCCAGACACAAAGTGACAAGTGGAGGTGGAACTCAATGTGGGGGGCCAGGAAACGTGCTCCCAAGGCCTGGACACCTCAACTACTACAAATGCGCTAATGCGAGCCACTCACGCGCTCTCGCGTGGGAACGCTACTGCCAGATATCCACCGTCCCACCCGCGCACACCGTCAACCGAAGCTAGTTCCACAAGTGCAGTTGATGAAATCAATGCTACAGGGCTAGAACCACAACTCTCAATGCTTGCTGTCCACAAGGGGCATGCGAGGGGCCAGTCCAGCATGTCAGCCGTCGCGCTCCAGCGCACGCGTGCGGTACGCACTCCCCGCCAAGCCACCGCACTACCGAACAGCGGGTGCCCAGCCAGCTCCCTACATGCACATGGTGGCAGAGGGCCAGGATGGGGCTGGGAACACACACAGGGGGGCTCAGCATGGCCCAGCAGGGCAGGCGGCACGTGCGCACCGCCCAGGCGGTGCAGGCGTACCGCACATGTACCGCGCACGGAGCAGGCGCACCACACCCACCTCTTCCATCATCTCAATCTTGACAGCTCCCTCATCTTAGTGACCCTGGCACTTGGGCTGCATGCCTCCACCTCTGGGCCCTGCAAAACACAGCTGCGCCGCGCAGCGCCACGTCAGCGCCACGTCAGCGCCGCCGACGCCGTGCGCCCGAGGCACGACAGCGCCACCCGGTGCCCAACTGTCTTTGCACTCTTCCCTCTTGTCTTTGCCATGCTGCCAGCTATCACACAGCAGCATCTGCAGAATCAGCAGCACCAATGCCCAAAGAATGAAATGCAGGTATGAACAGTGGGGGAGGGAGCGGGCGGCCAGCGAGCTCCCGCCCGCCAGCAAAAAACTGATAAGTGTGAACCAGCACAAAATAACTATGAATCCATGCTTTCTGCAGATTCATAGCCAGATTCTGAGCTACACAAATCAATGACAAGGTCCCAGTCATCACCAGACACCTCTGGCCACTCTGGCTCCTCTTTCACGAGAGCGAGAGGGGCGGGCGCCGCCGCCGGGTGGAGACCACCTGCTGCCAGCTGGCCCAACTGCTGCATCATCTGAGCTTGTTGCTGCTGCAGAAGATGCAGCTGCTGGCCAAGCTCTGCTGGCTCAGGTTGTGGAGGTGGCAGTGGTGCAAGGGCAGGCGCCGGCGCGCCCGTCAACAACGCCAACGGGTCCGCCGACGCTTGCCCTTGCTGCTGGAGTGCTCTCTGCCTATAGTGCTCCATCTGCACCTGAGATTGCCTCATCTGCTCTAGCTTGAATGTGGGATAGTAAGTTTTCATCCACTGGTACAGGCTGTTGCCCATAGACCAAGCCGCGGGCTCGTGGTCGGGCCCGACGCCGCCGCGCCGCATCCGATCAGTGATGAAAATGTGCCTGCTGAATTTGGGGCACAACCTCACCCACTCCTGCACATCAAACAGCCAGGATGACCAGCAGTGAGCTGGGGATGGCCAGCTGGGATTGACAGCACCAATAAATCCCTCCGCGTCGCGCCAGCGAGGCGCCAGCGAGGCGGCCCCCGGCAGCGACACCCACCTTGAACATTGTGGTGACAGAGCTGGATTGCAGGGGCACAGCCTGGTGGAATGTGCAAAAAGCTGTGGTGGTGCCCTGCAAAACACAGCAGCAGCTGGTGAGAAGGATGCACTCGCGCCGCTCGGCGCCGCGCTGGCGCCACGCGGGCGCGCGCACCTGCGCCGCCAAGAGGGGCCAGCACCATCTGAACCAGACATCACACCACAGGCCGCGGCTAAGAAAGGCCTTCTTTGAAGGCGCTGGAGCTAGTGTCTAAACCCTCCGAGAGGGCACAGGTTCGATTCCTCCCATGTCGAAACTTTGTGAGGACAAACGCGGCATAGCTGACCGGCTCAGCGCCAATCCAAGCCAATTCCTTCGGGAACGCCTAATAGAATCGCCAAGGCTTCGGCACAGGCCTCCCCGGGACCCATTCACTACTAGTGGGGGGTACTGCACTTGGCGCGTCGGGCAGATCAAATAATGGTCTAAAGCTAGACGTTAAAACCGGGAAGTGAAGCTTGTGGAGGCTCTTCCCCACCTTTACCTTTACCTTTACACCAGATGAACATGCTGGGTGGCATTGGATATGTGATGGGGGCTCTGTCCCTCACACTGCTGTTGTCAGAGGTCTTGTGGTGGGGGACCAACAGGATGTACTCGCGCCCATCCGCCGAGCGCCGAAAGCCGTTGCCGCGGCAGCCCACCACCTTGCAGCCACCAATTGGGCAGCTGGCTGGCCAGTGGTCTGGGTGGCACAGATTTGCAAACCATTCTGGCCTCCGGGGAGTCAGGTGCCCCATCCAGCAACAAAGCATGACTGCCTTGCCCCAGGCTTTCGCCGCCGACACGACGGCGGGGTGGTCTGGGTGGCTCTCCAGCAAACCAAGCTCTGGGAAGTGAAGTTGCATGCCAGAAGGAATGCCAGTGGCTGGGGAGGCCCCCACAATGCCAGGAAGGGCCTGCAAGGCAAGGGCAATCAATGCGGAGCTCGAGTCGCAACAACTGCGCAGCGCGCAACCCAGGCCTGTGCACTGGGTTTTTCACAGGGTTTTTCACAGGGCCCTGCACAGGGCTGGGCCAGGGCCAGGGCCCTGCACAGTGACAGCTGCTATGCATTGCAACACTTTGCAACACTCCAATGCTGCCAAGCTGCCCTGCCACACACATCAAGAGCACCTCGAGCGCACTGGCGGCAGCGACTGCCTGCGCAGCGACACCCAAGCAGGGCCCAGTGCCAGCTCACCTTGAATGTTGTGCATGCCTGCTCCTTCTGCTGCTCAATGAAAGCAATAATTTCTGGTGCATCCTTCCACTGAGCACCATCCATCAAAGCTTTGTAATCAAATGGCACATGATGGCTTATTTTTCTGAGCTGCCACTTCAGGGTGTTCAACATGTCCAGCTGCTCCTTGAATTGCTGATTCTCCAAAGCTGTGTAAGGCACTGGAGATGATGCCCTCAAGAAATGGAGATGCCTGAGTGCTGTGTGGCAGTTTTTGCTCAAGTAATCTCCACCTCTGCCTCTCGCCTTGAGAAAAGAAATGTATCTCAAGAAGCCAGTCACAAACTTGTCCCTGAAGACCCACAAACCCAGCCTCTCCCCCTCCTCCATGCAATGTGTATGGCAGAAGCCCAGAAAACCCAGAAAGCCCAGAAATGAGTGTGCTGTACAATATTATCCCAGGTCCTGCACCATTGGGCAAAGAGGCATTGATCACAAAATGTAGCTGCCATCCCACTTTTGAGCACACCCTGTTGGCATGCCCAGGTGTTACAGCCACCCCGCTATGATAGGCCGCGTGAGCAGACCTTGGGCAGGGGGCACACGTGATCAAGGGGCATCAAGAGAGGGGGTGGACCATGGAGCAACCTCTCCATGGCTCCGACCACCCTCCCCCCAGCTGCACATGTAAGGGTGCATGCATTGCAGGCAGGAGTGCAAAGTGGCCTGCCGCGGCGGTCGGCTGTGCCATTACTCAGTCAGCCGCCGCTACCGTGCCGGGCTTGGCGTTCCCATGCCAACATGCCGGCGTGCCATCGCGCAAGGGGCCAGTGAGTGTGTGAGGTGGAGGTGGGGGTGGTGGGG
>NW_005435052.1:281299-290451 GCF_000147415.1 Chlorella variabilis | reverse complement strand
CCGCCTGGGATGCCTCTCTCAGCATGCTTCCCTGGCGGTGGCCCCCACAGCCGAGCCGCTCGAAGTGATGGCACCCCTGATGCTGGCAGTGGCCGCCCGCCTGGCAGACCCTGCTGCCGCGGCCGGTTATCGGCAGCAGCTGGCGCAGCTGCAGGAAGGCGGGCCTGAGCTGGTCAGCCTGGAGCAGCTTGAGTTTTTGGTGAATGTTTCGCTGTGCTTTGAGGTCGTCGACCCCCCAACCGGCATCCAGGTGAATGCGAGGGCTTGTACGTAGTGTTGTCCTTTCTTCCTGCCATGATTTGGGCGCATTAGCCCGCCACGCTGCCATGCATGCGGCCTTTGATGCATGCAGGAGCGCACGCAGAAGCGCCTGCTGCCGGCTGCCAAAGCCGCGGGCCGGCGGGCAGCAGAGCTGCAGCCGGGGAGCGCCGCCGCTCACTGCCTCCTGGCCCAAGCGCTGCACCAGTTGCCAGAGCTTCCAGCAGCCATCAATGCTCTGCGTGCCTCAATTGAGGCAGCGGAAGCGCGGCGCAACCATTACTACCTTTGCAAGTCCGCCTTCATCCTTTCTTTCCTCCTGCTCTCCGAGGGTAGCCCATCCGGCAGCGCCGACCTCCGCCCGATGTTGATGATGATGCTCACCAAGGGCAGCAATGCGCTGCGCGTGCTGAAGCGCTATGGGCCGCGGACCTGGGGGAGCGCCCTTGGCTTAATGCGTGACCTTGTGCACAGCGAGGCGGCCAAGGTGGCTGGCCTGCTGCCGCCGGATGTCGAGGCGGAGTGGGCTGCGCTCGGCGATGTCTGGGCCAGCGCTTCCCTCGGGGACCAGTGCAGCGGGTGTGGCAAGCACAGCATAGGCCTGCGGCTCTGCGCAGCATGCCACAGCGTGTCATATTGCAGCCCTGCCTGCCAGCGCAGCCACTGGAAGCAGCACAAGCCCAACTGCAAGGTGGCGCAGAAGGAGATGAGGGGGCGCGGGCAGTCTTGAGGCAGAAGAGAAGAACATACTGCAGCAAGTCACATCAATGCCAGCCTAGCATCACGAATCGTGGCAAGAATGTGCGTGTGTTTATGCAAGGGTAGAAGATAGGAGGCTCATTTGCAAGGAACTTCGTGTTTGCATTAGGAACAAGGTACTAACTAAATAGTACATGTCTGTAAAGAGTTGATAGATGTAAGATGCAAGGTGGTTAGATGTTGTTATGCATTCATTTGTCAAGCATCCATACGCAGTGGGTTCAGGAAAGGCCGTTGTTCTGGCCGCTGGGCGTTGCCTTGGCAGGGGCCAGCGCCGCTCCCCACCCCGCGGCTTTGCTGCCGCCGGCCGTCGCAGCACCCGCCCCGGGCCACCCTGCATCTCCCACCGCTGCAGCGCGCGACACCGGGGCCAGCAGCAGCAGCTTGCAGCGGCCGTCACCGCTGTTCCACACCCTTGGGCGCGTGCGCTGCTCTGCGCCCTGCGGGTTGAAATCCAGCTGGATGCCACGGTCCCGCTCGGGGATGGTGTAGCTGCCCAGCAGGATGGCCTGCGATGGAAAAGGGTAGCTAGCAAGCGCATGTTTACTTGCAGACTGTTGCCGTGTAGAGGCATTGCTGTCTTGGTGCCTTGGCCAGGCGTTGGCAGGAGCCCGGCACCGGCAGCTGCCGCTGGCTGGGCGCACCTGGCGGTACCGCAGCGCGCGCTGCTGCAGCTGGCAGTACGTCAGCTCCTCCTGCTCCCCCGCCAGCTCAGCGGCATCCCACTTCACCAGGTGCACCCGCACGCCCAGCTGCTGGTAGAAGCTCCAAAAGCGAGGGTCGACAGCCACCTGCGCCAAGCGGAGCACGTGCAGGGGGTGTATGTTTGTTTGTGGAGAAGGTGCCCTGTGCCAGCGTTGCCGTGCCACGTGGCAGAGTGTCGAGGCAAGGGGTGCCAGAGCAGGCCATGGCGCTGCCCACGCCGCTGCCCGCCGCCACGGCCCTGCCCTGTCGCGCGCAACGCCCGACCCGCGCACCTGCGCCAGCAGCCGGGCGGAGAAGGATGCGGTGCAGGTGGTGATGCCCAGCGGCAGGCGGTTCATGTCCTCGAACCGAGTCGTGCCCGTGTGCATCTGCTTTTCGCAGATAATGTTGATATCGGAGCGGCCCGCAGCCTGCAGGAGGTATAGGGTTAGAAGCAGCGTTGGTCCCATGGAAAGGTGGTGGTGGACACCATTGGCAGGCAAGCCTGCACTGCTGCGCGCTGAGCGAGGTTGGCCACCAGCTGCGGGGCAGGGACAGCTGGCACCAGTGCTACCACTGGCCGACCGACCTGCAGGAGCATGCGGATGTTGAGGTGGACGCTGAGTACCGCTGCATCCATGCGCAGAGCATCCTGCTGGCTGCCGATGCTGGCCTCCAACGCCGCACCATACACCGCCGAGCCGCTGTCGCCGCTGGGGCTGGCGCTGCTGGCTTCACCTCCGGTGCCAGGAGGCTCCGCCAGGGTGCCATGGGCCGCGCCGTCCCTGCCGCCGCTGTGCCACAGGCTGTCGCTGAGGATGAGGGCGGCGTGGAACTGGGCGACGTCGACGGCGGCCGCCAGGGAGGCGCGGCGCAGCGGGTTGGCGTTGATGTGGTGCAGCTGTATGTTCTGGGCTCCACCCATCCTGGCTATGTCGTCTGGGGCAGGTTGAAGGAGCAGGCAGGATGCTCAAAAAAGGAAGGCTGCTGGCAGGGCATTGGGATGATGGGAAGGTGCTGAGGCCGCAAGCAACGCAGCATGCATGCGCTTCTCCTGGCCCAGCCTCACCCAAGGCCTCTTTGAACCAGGTCGGGTGCTGGTTGACGAGCGTCACAGACGAGCCAGGTGGCAACGCCTGCAGGTGGGCCGGGCAGGGGCAGAGCAGCCGGCATCAGTTGCCAGGGAGGCAAGGACCTTCTGCAACAGCGTGGATGTCAGAGTGCCCAAGCCAGATTGGCTGGGCATACTCAGCAGCTCGCAGGCAGGTATCAGCTGCCCCACTGCCAGCACTCTACCTGCGGCCCGCTGTTCAGCGCAAACAGAAGCTCTGCCATCGTCTCTCGGCAGCCCCAGCCGCAGATCAGTATGTTTTGTGCGTTGCGGTTCACGAAGTAGTACTGCTCCGGTAGGCAGTATGAGCCACTGGCGGCACCGCTGTCGCTGCCGAGCGTCGGCGCCCACCCTGCGCCACCGCTGTCGCTCAGCCCCTCCTCGTCACTGCTGCTGGTCACGTAGGCGCCGTCGGCGGTGTTCACTTCGATTGAGGGCTTGGGCAGCATCGCGGCGGCGGCGCCGCTGCCACGGCCGCTGCTGCTCTTGGGGCCCCAGCTCGCCGCCGAGGAGCTGGCAGGGGAGGTGTCGGCGCTGAGCGGCGCTGGCAGGAACGTGGGCCGCTCGCCGCACAGCAGCACGAGAGAGTCGCCTTGCTCCAGCACCGTGTCTGCTGGCGGGTTGAGCAGCACCGGGCTGGGGCCGCCGCTGCCGTCGGTCGAAGATGTGCTGCTGCTGACATTGCTGCTGCCGTTGCTGCTGCCGTTGCTGCTGACATTGCTGCTGCCGGTGCCGCTGCTGCTGGGTATGGAGGCTGCCTGGATCCGCTGCAAGCCTGCCAGCGTGGCGTCTGGCAGGTGCAGCAGCAGCTGGGCCACGGTGCGGCCCGCCAGCTGGCTGGGCAGCGGGTGCAGCGCCAGGTGCGCGTTTGAGGCAAAGTCCGACAGCTCTCGCAGGATGGCAGCCGCCTCTGGCTGGCGCACCAGGCGCGCCAGGCGCAGGGCGTTGACCCGCTTGGTGGGTATGGCGTGCACCCTGGCCCCGCACGCAAACGCCAGCGTGCCAGCCGCCTCATTGCTCTTCACCTGGGCCACCACCGTGGGCCGCCTGGCGGCGCTGGCACGCCCGGCCGCCGCCGGCGCCCAGCCGTCGTGCTGCCTGGCCTGCTCCCGCTGCCGCGCCAGCAGCAGCTCGTCCAGCAGCACCGCGGCCCGCACCACCTGATAGTCAGACTCGGTTGGGGAGCGGCTGTAGTCGCCTGCGTGCAGGGGGCAGCAGACGGGACAGGCCAAGCAAGCTCAGCGCACTCCCCAGCAGCACATGCGGCCCAGCAGGCACGGTCCCAGCCACCTGCCCCAGCGCTCGCCTCGCCAGCCACCCGCCGCCGTCAGCCCTCGCCTGAAATGATGATGCTCTCTGCCGTGGCACACGACACCACGCTGAGCGCGGCGGGGTCCAGCGGCGACCCGCAGCGGAAGACGAGCGTGGAGCCGTGGCGCTGCTCCGGCGGGATGCGCGCCTGGAAAGCTCCCTCCATCTCAAGCTTGCCGCGCTGCGGGCAGGGGCAGCGAGGGAGACACAGCAGGTGGTGGACAGGCTGGCTCGCCTGCAGTAGAAGCACAGGTGGGCCGGCCAAGCAAGGCGCGTGGCATGGCACGCGGCTGCTGTCCTAACTCGCCTGCGTCAGCACCGCAATGGTCCTGCCCCCAGATGCGCGGTACGCCAGGCACAGCTGCTTCAGCATGCGAGTGACCTGTGAGGTACGGGGCGACAGGCAGCGTCAGCGACAGGCAGACCGCCCTGGCATCCCGATACATATCCGCAGACAGAAGCACAGCAGAGCGTGGCGCTGCCAGCTGCAGCTCAGCTGGGGGCCAGCACGCAGCCAGTCGTACCTGCTCCATCTCTCCCGCCGAGTCGCACCAGCTCAGCAGCACGGTGTGCCCTTCCTCGTACACGCTGCTGCCCACCTTGACGTTGACCGTCAGAATTTCGAGGACAGCCTGCAGTGCGACAGCCAGCGAGACCGGCAAATGAGTTTTGTGGGGCAGGTAAAGCCAGCACAGCAACCAACTAGGTAGAGCTCATGTTCGCTGGAGGCCACGCTTTGCCAGCCTTTGAGCCTGATCACGCCCCGCAGCCTCTCACCTGCTCCACGAGCGCCAGTACCAGCGCGAAGCTGGCCAGGCCCACTGCAACAGTGGCCACCGCAAACACCTACACCAAGCAATGGGGCCAGCATGGTGGCACCAAGATGGGCGGCTGCACGCCAGCCGTGCGACCCCTTGCTGCCAGCCGGCCGCAAACAATCATCCCTGCTGCTGCTGCGCACAGCAGGCCCCTCCTGCGGCTTGCCTGGTTGACCACGCCAGAGTCGACGGAGGGCATGTCCTGCCCAAACACGGTCTTGAAGACGATGTACAGGTTGAGCCAGGCATCGCCTGCCTGCGCCTCCGCCCCAAAGGCCTCTCCCGCCGCCCCCGCCGCGCTGTCCATGCCGCCCATGCCGCGCAGGATGGCTCCTTCAATGCCCGCGCTGACCAGGAACAGGGCCAGATTGAAGAGCAGGAAGAGCTGCAGGTCGCTGAGCGTGTCCTTGCGCCAGTTGTAATACCTGCAGAGCCGGTGGCACGAATGGCGGCTGGATGGCGCTGGCGCCCCGAGCAGCCAGGGTGGGCAGGCAACAAGGCAAGGGATGCGGACCGGCGAGCCTGCCCCTGCCGGCCCTGCCTGGCAGACAGCGGCGACCATTTGATCCCAGCAGCAAGGGACGCGAGCCGTAGCAGGTTGCACTTACTGGTACAGCAGGCGTCCGGTGATGCTGGAGCTCCAGGCAGCCAGGCGGCTCGCCAGCCCGGGGTGCTGCCCACCACGCCGCCGCACCTGGCCGTCACTGCTGTCCACGCTCATGCTGTTTCCCAGCCCTGTGAACTCATCGCCGCTGTCTGTTGCGTCCGCATTGCCACGCCTGCTGCTGCTGCCAGTGACGGCCGCTGAACAGCGGCGGCGGCGGCCGAGCAAGGCGGCGGCTGGCAGCCCAAGGTACTGGCAACAACCCTGATCAGACGATATCCGCTTGTTGTTCTGGAAGGCAAGCTGGGCCGGGGGCGACCGCCCGGCCAGACAAAATGGCTGTGCGGGCCGAAGGTAGGGCATCAGTGCTGCCCACGTGGGACGACGCCGGCTGTTGGAGCGTCTGTCTGCTCGAAATCATGGGAGAGAGAGGCGATTCATGAGGAAAGGGAACGCTGATCGCAGGATGCCCTGTCAGGGCATCTGCCGCCACGCGGTCGCGTGCATGCACAGCAAAGAATCATGCAACAGCTGCCTTGCATGTACTGCAAGGGACTTGACTAACCACAATCTCAAGCTATCGCATTGGTACTGTGCACATTCGGGGCGCGAGCTGGGACAGCCTTCCGAGGCGTCACCGCTGACGGCAACAGCTGGAACAGGCGACGCTGAACACGGCGCATCAGCTGACTCACCAGCACCAGCGTCAGGTGCCAGTCAGCTGACCAACAAGCCCCCTCAACATGCAGCTGATCAGAAGCACAGGAACCGTCCAGAAAGAACCGAGCGGGCGGCGGCGCGCTGCGGCGTCATGCGCGCAAGGCGGGTGCTATGCATGACGAGCGCTGCCACTGCCAAACGCGGCGCTCTCGCACACGTTGGGAGTGAACATCCTTTCGACTTCTGCACCTGACGTTGCGTGCGACCTGGCGATCATTCCTCGCAGCCGTTGCCCACCAAGCGTTTCGGGACCCCCCCGGCAGCTTTCAACGACATGCTGATGTGTGCCTCGACGGTCCAAGCGGCCCTGCCCGTCTGCAAGGTGCGCAGGGCGCCAAGGCGGTGTTGCTGCAACTCTACCACCTCTCCCCTCCTGCTCCTGCGCTCCTCCACGCGGCCCGCGTTGCAGCTCGGTCCATCACTTCAAACCCTGACGGTTGGCGGCACGGATCGCTCCGCCGCCGCTGGTGCAGGGACCCGCCCGTCGCGCCGCCCCCGCCTCCCGCGCGGGCCGCCTGGTTGCACGTGTCAGCCGCAACGAAGCTGTCCTGCTCAAGCCCCTCTGCCTCCTCACCCTCGCTGCTGCCGCCCTCAGATGGGTTGCGGTCGCCAGACACTGCAGCGTGCAGAAGCAGTACACACAGATGGGATTCGTTATTGTCCCTCGCTCCCAGCCAGCGCCACACCCGACCCGGCTGCCGTGGTAGCAGCAGCGGCAGGGTCAATGTTACAGTCACCCCGCTATGATAGGCCGCGTGAGCAGACCTTGGGCAGGCGGCACACGTGATCAAGGGGCATCAAGAGAGGGGGTGGACCATGGAGCACCCTCTCCATGGCTCCGACCACCCTGCCCCCAGCTGAGCGTCCCAGGGTCACTCCACCCTGTCCCCACTTCCAGTCCTGCCGGACACGCAACCCCCACAACGTGGCAGCTGCAAACGCACTGCAAAAGCACCCGCCTGATTCATGCTCGATCTCGTCAAGCTCGTCATCGGAATCATGCTCGACCTGCAGCTTCTTTGCCGCCGCGCCTGCTGCCTTACGCTGGCTGCGTGGGCGCGCGCTCTGTGTCACGTGCAGCACACCAAGATCAGAGGTGCAGCTGGTAGTAGCCAGGAACTAGGTAGGTGTGCTGCTGCCAGCACAACAAGAAACCCCTGAAGACAGCAACCTTGCTCACCGAGGGCGGCGCCTCCTCCTCGCTGCTGCCAGCCAGGTCCACCACCTCATCCGCATCGTCTACAAGCAGGCACCAACAACCAGCCACGGTGGCTGCCAGGTGAAAGCGTGCACCGCAATTGGCCAAGAGCGCTGCAGCACAGCTGCATGTGCCCAGGCGCCGTCTGGGGCGTACCTGACTCTGGAGCGGCTGCGGCTGCCACCTGGCGCTTGAGGGCAATGCCACCGCCGCTTGTTAACTTGGCTCCTGCCTTGGACTTGGCCGCCACACCAGTCTTGCCCTTGGACGGCTTGGCAGCCTGCTGGCTGCCGATCTGGCTGCTGCCGCTCTTCTTGAAGAAGGCATCAAGCGTGCCCTGCTGCGGCTTGGCTGCAGCCCGTCCCGTCAAGGGCTCATCCTCGTCGCTATCGTGGACCGCCAGGTCTCTGCAGCACAATGCCGCATGACGCACAAACGTGGAAGCTTGCAGCAGCATAGGAAGGAGCGCCAGGACAGCACCACCACAGCAACAGCAGAGACAAGCGGTACAGCAGCACCGATCCCGGCAGCCCCACACTCACATGGGGTGCGACTCTGGCTGCTGCTTGGCCTGCGCCTTGCGCTGCTGACGCTGCTGCTGGCTGCCCAGGCGCGGCAGCTTGCGTGGCGCAAGATCCTCTTCTTCAGAGTCGCCTGCAGCCTCGAAGCGCTAGTGAGATGAGAAGCTACACCCTGTGCCGCAGGGAGATCACACATACATCAGTCAGCAGCAGCCGCAGCACAGCAGCAGCAACAGCTCACCCTCGTCCTCTGTGTCCCTACCGCTGTCCTCATTGTAGCGAAGCCGCTTGCGGCCCCCGGGGCGGCTGGCGCGCCGCTGCGGGCGCTGCAAGCAGGAGGAGGGTAGCAGGCACAAGCACAGGGCTCAGCGCCGGGCACACATGACGTGAAGAGCAGAGTGCTCAACAATGCCTCAACAAAGTGCCTAGCTGCTGTCCAGGAGGTGCAGCATGTGTGGTGCCGAAGAGCAAGAGGACACAGCGCAGCACACACCTGCGACGCTGGTTCCTCCTCATCATCATCATCCATCGCCTCAGCAGCGTCCGCCTCCTTGCTGGCGCCGCCACCAGCCCCCGCGGTGCCTACAGCCATACAACATAGCAGGAGCTCAAGCAGCACTGCTAGCAGGGTGGACACAGCAGGCAGCCGGGCAACAGCCTGTCGCTGAGCGAGGCCACAGAGGCGTGCACCTGCGGCTGCATGGCAGCCGTGCCCTCTAGCAGCGAGCACAGCACTTGGATGACTGGGGCAGTCCACCAGTAGAGCCAGCATCTGCAGGCCGCCGCATTACAGCAGCCAGCGGTACAGCGCAGCAGTGGACCACTCACCCCGCCCGCTGAAGTCGTACTTCAGGTGCACTGCCGGCTGCGCCAGCCAGTCGGGCTCTGCCAGCCGCTTCTCCTCTGGGTTATCCTCGGCGCTGCCGATCCACCACCCCTCGCTGAACACCACCTGCAGGCAGGAGGGGAGCGGGCACGCAAGGCATGGCTACAGGAAGGCAGAAAGTCGGCTGGCAACAGCACGTGCGCTGCAAGCGGGTAGAAGCAGTGGATGCTGCTGCGCGCCAAGCCCTGCCCCGCTCCTCCACCGCTTCAGCAGCACGCGCACACAACCTGCACCCACCACCCAGCCAGTCCCTGCTTACCATGCTCTCCAGCACGTCCTCGC
>NW_005435052.1:280599-281249 GCF_000147415.1 Chlorella variabilis | reverse complement strand
ATGGAGGGCGAGGCCCTGCTGAACGACGCGTCGGGTGCGTGCGTGTGTGTGTGTGTGTGTAGGGTGGGGGGCTCCTGCTGCTGCTGCCTGCTTGTGTGGGCGGGGCGGCACTGCCGCCTGTTGTCTGCCTGCGCATGCCTCGGGGTGCTCCTCCCGGCCGCAGCCCCGGCCATGCCACTCCTCCCTTCCTTCCACTTCGCTGCGCCCCCTGGCTCACATCCGCTCACACACACTACTCTGCATTGCCCCCCCTGGCTCCACCCCCCCACCCCGCCCCGCAGCCATCACGCTGTTTGAGGTGTTCATGCACATCCTGGAGGACCACCCGGGCGCCAGCGACATGCCCACCGTCTGGTCCGCCATACCCATCATCATAGAGGAGATCCTCAAGTGAGTCCTCTGTGCTGCGCGGTGACTTGCTGGGCTGGGCTGGGCTGCGCTGGGCCGCGCTGCACTGTGCTGTGATGTGTTGGGCTGGGCTGTGGGGCCGCGGGGCAGGGGGAGGGCGCCAGGTGAGGGAGGAGTGGAGAGGGCCCCCCAAGGAGCGGAAGGGGGAGGTGGGGCAGAGGCGGTGCCAGCGCGCGAGGCCGCCTGTGTTGGATGCCCATCTGCGGCGACCGCCCATGCTGCCGTGCTGCCTGCCCTCGCTT
>NW_005435052.1:273044-276253 GCF_000147415.1 Chlorella variabilis | reverse complement strand
CGGCATGGGGGGCTGCAGTCGGGCATCCTCCTGCCCCCTCCTGCCCTCACACCTCCGGCCACCAGCCACGCCCTCTCCTTCCCCGCCTCCCCCGCCTGCCTGCCCCCCTGCTTGCCGCAGACTTTGATGAGTCAGACACGGAAGAGTATGGCAGCGAGGGCAGCAGCCGGGGCGGCGGTGGCGGCGCCAGGCCCGTCACCGACCCCGACCGCCTCTTTCTGGACAGCGAGGGGTCGGCGGGGGAGGTGCTGGGGGAGGTGGTGGAGGAGTGCCCCTTCATACACCACTCGCAGCAGCTGCGCTCGGGCGCGGTGGCGCCGCAGTGCAACAGCATCGGCTCCGAGGTGTGCCGGCCTGCGGGCTTCCGGCTGCTGGGTGGCTTGCCGCGCGCCTGCCTGCCGGCTTGGGGCCGCACGCTGTGCAGGAGCGGCGAGGGAGAGGCGTGCCCGCCGGTCTCCCTCCTTGCCGGCTCGCTCCGCCTGCTTGTTGCCGACCCTGCCGCCCTCCTTGTGCGCCTGCAGGATGGCGCCGGCAAGCCGGCGGGCGGCGAGCAGGACATTGAGATGGGGCTGCGGCAGCCCCCGGGCGCAGCCTCCATGGCAGCGGCCGCCGGCGCCGTGGCCGGCGCGGCCACCATGGCAGGCGCAGCGCTCGCGCGGGCCTCGGGCGCTGCGGCAGCGGCCCTGCCAGGCGGCATTCCTGGCGGCATGCCCAGCGTCGCCGCCACCGCCGCCAGCCCCGCCGTCGTTGTGACGGCGCCTGCAGCAGGCTCGCCTATGCGTGCGGCGGCAGCAGCGGCAGCGGCACCAGCGCCCAAACCACCAGCGGCGGCGCCGGGGGATGAGGAGGGGGACGAGGAGGAGCTGAGCGCCGAGAACCTTCTGTTCATCCGCCAGCTGCAGCAGAGCCAGAAGCAGCGGCGCCCCGCCCTGGGCTCCCTCTTCACGCCCGGCGCCGATGCCGAGCAGGCGCCGCCGTCCCCGCTGGCGCAGTCCGCGTCTGGCGGCGCCGGCGCCGGCACCTTCTACCGCTCCGGCTCGCTGCAGACCATCACAGAGCACCAGCAGCAGGTGCAGCCCGAGGCGGCGCAGGGGCAGGTGGGCTGGCACCAACAGCAGCCCGAGGGCTCGGCGCCCGCCTCCGAGGCGGGCGGCGACGCCGAGCTGTATTATAGCTCCATGCCTGCCGCCGTCGGGCGCCAGCTGGCGCGGCAGCTGCATGAGCACCAGCTGCAGGAGGCGGCAGCCTCGCTGGCTGCCGAGGGCCCTGCTCCCAGCGGGACCCTGGCAGCGGGCGCGGCGGGCAGCGCCAGCGAGGCGCCGACGGGGCACACCCGCACCGCCTCTTCCGACGAGCTGTACTACAGCTCCATGCCGGCGATGGTGGGGCGCCAGCTGGCGCAGCAGCTGCACCAGCAGCTGCAGGAGGCGCCTGAGCCGCCGCCGCGGCCACCGCTGCCACACCCGCCGCCGGCTGCCACGCTCGCACCTGCGGCCAGCTCCGATGCCGGCGCCTCTCCAGTCACCGCAGCAGCAGCAGTCGCAGCAGCAGGGGCAGCAGGGGCGTCCGGTACAGCGGCGCACGCGCCGCCGCCAGACATCCCCCTGGGCTATTACAGCAGCCTGCCTGCGGCGGTGGGGCGCCAGCTGGGCGCCCAGCTGCGGCATGAGATGGCGGCGGCAGGCGGCGCGGCGGGGCAGCCCGCCTCGCCACATCAGCAGCCTGCGTTGCAGCCACCCGCCGGCGGTGAGGACCTGCACCTGGGCTATTACAGCAGCCTGCCTGCGGCCGTGGGGCGCCAGCTGGCGCAGCAGCTCAAGCAGGAGCAGTTTGCGGCAGGGGCTGCCACCGCAGCCGCGGGCGCTGCGCCGCACCAGGAGCAGCAGGGCGTGGCAAGCGGCCAGCCTCAGCAGCCAGCTCCCAGCCAGGATCTGCCTGCGGCGTACTACTCCAGCCTGCCTGCAGCAGCTGGGCGGGACCTGCAGCGCCAGCTGCAGCAGCAGCTGGCGACCAGCCAGGCGCGGGGCGGTGCCGCTGCCGCCGCCGCCGAGGAAATCCAGCCCGCCGCGCCGCGGGGTGACGCGGCTGGCGGGCAGGCGGCAGGGGCCGACCATTATTCCACAATGCCGGCAGCCCTGGGCCGCTCTCTGCAGCGCCAGCTGGCAGAGCAGCTGGAGGCGGGGCCTGCCTCGGAGGCCGGCACCAGCCGGTCCAGCAGCATGGAGCCAGGTGGCGCCGGTACCACCGGTACCGCCGTCGCGGGCGGCCCGCTGCAGCGCAAGGTGCCGCCGTTTGGCAGCTCGGGCGACGTGCGGCGGCCGCCGCGGCCCGGCGGCGTGCGCCCCTCGCCCTCCAATGGTGCGCCAAGCTGCTCGGCAGCACCACTCCCGACGCCCCTGCCTCGCCACAGCCTTTGCTGTTGCTGCTGCCGCTCCCCATGCCTTGCCCCACCCCTCGTGCCGCCCGTGCTTCCCCTTTGACCCTAAACCTGCAGAGGCGCTGAGCCAGCACCCTGCGGCCGCGGCCGCCGCCGCGGCGGGCCTGCACGCCGCCACGCCGCGCCCCGGCAGCAGCAGGCAGCACCGCCTGGCAACGCCCGCGCCGCGCGGGCAGGCGGCCTGGGAGGATTACCACCGCACCGTGACCGGGGCCGCGGGTGCGTGGTGGGAGGGCAAGGGACAAGGGGCGTGCGGCTGCTTGGGGGCCGAGGGGACGCTCCCCCTTGGTATTGGGGTGTGGGATGGCGGTGTGCTACTGTCAGCATTGCTCCTGGGCGACAGCTTGACACCACACGCTGCCTCCTGAGCCCAGGCCTGCACCCGCCACACGCCACTTAAGTCTCGCCCCGCACTGGTGCCCCCACCCCTTCCCCGCAGGCCCCAGCCTTGCGGCCGAGGTGCAGCGGCAGCTGGCCGCGCAGCGCGCCGGCGCCGGCGCCCCCTCCTCCGCCACCACCGCAGCGGCGGGGCCCCTCACCGCCCTGCCGCAGCGCGACCTGCTGGGCCGCAAGATCGCGGCTGGCCCCGGCGCCGGCGCCGGCCCCGGCGAGGCCACTGGTGCCGGTGCGGGCCTGGGAGGGATGATGCCGCTGTCTGCCCGGGGGCCCGGCCACAGCCGCACACCGTCTGGCGACGCACACCGCCACCTGGCCAAGGCCTGGAGCGGCAGCAGCAGCACCAGGCGGGGTGGCCGCCGTCCTGCCCGCGGGC
>NW_005435052.1:266562-271674 GCF_000147415.1 Chlorella variabilis | reverse complement strand
CCACAGCGCCGGCGGCTTCTCGGCAGGAGCTCTCAGCGAGATGCGGAGCCGCCTGGTGGCGGGGCTCAAGCGCTACTTCCACGCCAAGCGCATGGAGGGCCTGCTGTCGGTGCAGGCGCGGCGGTACCGCCCCGCGCCCGCGCTTGCCGTTGCTGCCGCGATTCGCTGCCTTTGCTCTGCATCCAGGCATGCCCTTGTTTGTGTTCCTCCCTGGCTGGACGGCCAAGGCGATTCGGTCGGCCAGCGGGCGCCAACCAGCCTGCACCGGCAATGTGTCCTGCCGAATGTATGACCAGAACCGTACCGCCCCCGGTACCACAGGGCATGCGCATCCTGGACTACGCCTGCGACCATGCCGCGGAGCGCACGCAGGAGCCGCTGGGCATGTGGCGCCTGCTGGAGAAGGAGGTGGCGGTGAGTGCCTGGTGGGCCGTGGCCGGGCCTCCCTCCTGCATTGGCCTGGGTCCCCAGCGGCCCCAGCGGCCCGGCTACACCACCCCCACAGGCAACCTCGCCCTCCACCCACACACACGCCGCCCCCACCCTTTGTGCAGGGCAACCTGACCACCCGCATCATGGCCCGCTGCCTCATGTGGGTGGCCCGCTGCTGGCGCTCCTCGCCCCGCTGGCTGCAGGCCGCCACCTCCTGGCCCGTCAAGAAGGTGTCGGGTGAGCCGGCTGCCTGGGCGGCATGTGTGTTGCGTGTGTGTGTGTGTGTGTGTGTGTGTGTGTTACGCCAGCAACAGGTTGCGGCTGGCATGCTTGACGGCACCCCTGGCGGCACCTCCCCCAGCAGCCGCCGGCGAACTGCCACAACCCGGGCACCGCTTCCCAGCACGCTCCTGGCCAGGCAGCCCCGCACCCCACATCTCGCTGACGCCTGGAACCCTGCCTGGCCCTTCCTCCATGCTGCCCCACCGCGTCGCTCCCCGCAGGCTTCCTGCGCCGCGTGCTGGGCCAGCGCATGCTTGTGTCGTGCGAGGTAGCTGTGGAGTACTACCTGTCCATGATACACTCACCCCAGGTACCGCCGTGATACTGCTGGGTTACCGCTGGGATACTGCCGGGCATGGTGCTGCTGCTGTGGTGGCATGGGCGGACTGGGTGCACACACACACTCGCACACACACACAACATTCAAGCACGCGGCCCGCCCCGGTCCTCCCCCTCCCCTTCCCGCAGATCCAGTGGCTGCAACAGTCAGAGGAGGCGTGGCCGCTGCAGCAGGAGGTGGAGGTGGAGGTGGATGCGGCCTACAGGTGGGGCCGGGCTGGGGGCTGGGGGCTGCGCTAGGCGGGGTGGGGGGGTACCAGCGAGGCACTGCGCCGGAATGCTGGGCCTACACAGCACCCTGCAGCGGCCCAGCACACAACAGCCATGACCACAGCCCATCCCCAGCCAGGGCTGCCTCCCCTCCCGGCCGCCCCAGGTTCATCATCGACCGAGAGATCGAGGCGCCCGACCGCTTCCAGGCCATCCAGTCCTACCGGTGAGCGCCTGCCACTTCTTGACAGGGTTAACAGTCTGTATGTTAGCAAGAGCAAGCTTTGCGGCGCAGACTTGCTGCCTGGGGGGGGGGGAGGTTGAAACCTTGTTGCATAGTTGCAAGGTGGTTCGTGTGTGGTTGTGTTTGTGTGCGGTCGTCGGAAGCAGAGGCTCTGCGGCGCACAGGCAGCTGCATACCCGAGCGCACCACCCACCGCTCCTGCCCGCCTCTGTCTGTCTCCTCCCCGCCCTGCAGCGCCGCCATGGCCGTGCTTCGCCAGCAGCTCACCTTTGTGCACGAGCTGTTCGAGTCGGGTGAGCTACTGGCGGTGGAGAGGGGCTCGGATGGCGGTAGCGGTGATGCGGCTGTGCTGGCGGCTGCCCCACACGACCCTCCTGAGCGCCCGCCCTGACCTGCCCAGGCATGGTGGACGGCGGCGAGAAGGACGACATGACGGCGCCGCTGGACAAGCGCATGCGTCACCTGGAGATCACGGGTGGGTTTAGGGTTAGGTTTCGACTGTGGCTGCCTGCGTGCCTGCGCGCCTGCGTGCCTGCGAGTGGTGGCGTGTTGTGCCCAGCCTCTGCCCGCCTCCCCCAGCACCCCACCCCGGTTTTGGTCGCACCCTCCCACCCCCGACCCCTTCCGTCCGCCCTGCCCGCAGGCCCCGTGTGGAAGCCGCCCCGCCCGCGCACCGTGCTGCGCGGGCTGCCCTTTATGCAGGTGCTGCCGGACGAGCTGTTCCGCGCCATCCTGGCGGCAGGGACCGTCAAGGGTGCGCCGCGGATGGGCACGCCGGCGACTGGTCGCGGCGGTGTGCGGCGCGCGCTGCAGACCTCCGGCTTGTGCCGGCCGCCGAGGCCTAACATCCTGAGCGAGCGCTCTCTCTCGCGCGCGCGCGTGCTCTCGCTCTCAATCTCGCTTTCTCTCTCACACGCACACATCCACCCTGGCACCCCTGCAGACATGCGCACGGGCGTGGCCTTCTGGGCCAGCTCCGACCTGCCAGAGGTCAGCCAGGGCGAGGCGGGGCCCGGCTGCTATGTGGTGCTGTCCGGCGTCATCCGCCGCATCCACCAGCGCCCAGACGGAACCACCAAGGTGCGGCCCCCCTTCCTGCTCCCCCATCCTGTCCCCTGCCCGCGCGGCGCCGCAGGTCAGCACGCTACCTACCTCGCCACTACTGCATGCATGCCAGTCAGGTGCAAAGCCGGCCCAGCTCCACATGATGTGTACGCCCTCTGCCGCCACTGCGCCCCCGCCCGCCGCAGGAATATTACCAAGGGATCGGCGGCGTGGTGGGCGCGCTGCTGGCCATCACGGGTGCGCCCGCCGGTTGTGTGTAATGCAATGTCGGGGCCGCTGGCATTTGGGCCCGTACCCTTGCCAGCTGCCTGATGCTGGTAGGGCAACCCAGAACAAAGCAGCCCTCTGGGGGCCAAACCACAGCAAGCACATGCCTCCTCAACGCACTCACCCCAGCGCATGTGTGTGCCTCCCGCGCAGGCACCCGCCTGCCCGGCGTGGAGACGGCGGTGGCGGAGGGCAACACGCTGGGCAAGGGGCCCGTGCTCTTCCACATCCCGCAGGTGCCTGCCCGCCGTTGGTTGTGTGGTGCGGGGGCGGGGGCGGCAGTGGGCATCCCAGCTGAAGGCAGCCCCACCCCCGCGCCTGTGCACCGCACGCCTCCTTGCGCGGCCCTCGCCCTATCGAGCACTCACGCTCGCACCTGGCCCGCCGCCCGTGCCCCCCTGCAGTCTGCCATGCACCTGGTGAAGCTGCGGGCCAACGAGGGCGACCCCGGCGCCGCGCTGCTCCGCCTGCAGCTGCTGCGCATGGGCGCCGCCTTTGTGACGGAGAGCTGCGAGTCGGGTGGGTGGGGGCATGGTGTGGGGCCACGCGGCTAGCCTCGCTTTCTCTGCGGGCGGCATGTGTCGCGGCTTGCCTGCCGGCTATTGCCACGTGTGCTGTGCTGCTGCAGCTGCGCACGCTCCTCTGCTTCCCGCGGCCTGAGCGCATGTTTGCCCCCGGCTGCCCCTTCCCCGTCTGCAGACGTGGCGGAGTCCATCCACCTGCACCTGCTGCAGCTGGCCGCCGCCAGGTGGGACCCTCCCTCCCCCCCGGCCCCTGCAGCCTGCCAGCTGCGGCAGCAGCCAGCACACCTGAGGAGCCCCGGCCGGCGGCTCTGCACAGCCGCGACTGCCTCCAGCGCTCTCACTGGCCATGCCGTGCGATGTGATGTCCGGCGCCGCCTCAACTGACGGCTGTGTGTGTGTGCCTCCCCGTCTCCCCCTGCCTGCCTACAGGATGGGGCGCGCCCTGAAGCGCCGCCCCACCCGGCACAGCAGCAGCCGGCTGCACAGCGCCGCGGGCACGGCCCCTGGCAGCCCACGCGCCGGCGCCGGGCCCCAGCCCGAGGCGCTGCCCCGCCTGCAGCCGGCGCCACCCGCGGCACCCCTGCCCGCGTCCTCCGGCCTGCGCCGCAGCTCCTCACTTGCTCGCCTGTCCGCCTGGCGGCAGCTGCAGCCGCAGCCGCAGGGCGGCACCGGTGGGGACGACGAGGACGAGGACGAGAATGAGGGTGGGCTGATGGGGCGGCTGCCCTCGCAGCTGCAGCACCTGCAGCGGCAGGCGGCGCCCGCCCCGAGCGGCCTACGCACCTCCAAGAGTTTCGGTGGCCACCTGGCCGAGCTGATGCAGGTGGGTTTGGGTTTTAGGCTTAGGGTAGCAGGCAGGCGCAGATCATCTGCGCATCGACGCGTTGGAGAGAGAGATCAGCCAGCGCCAGCCTGGCTTGCTTTCTGTGCTCTATGGCCGGCATTTCCGCGGAGCAGCTCCCGACGCCAGCCTGGCACACCAGCTGCTGGCGCCCGCCTCTCCAGCCCACCCCTCCCCGGCTCCTCGCCGCTTCCCTACTCTGCAGCAAATCGCCAAGGAAGAGTTTGAGGAGATGAACAGAGGCGGCGGCGGCGGCGGTGGCCCCTCGCACCTGCAGCAGGCATGTGGTGTGGCAGCGCGGCGCCGGCCCTCGTGCGCTGCTGGCTGTGGCGCCTTGCGCCCACGCCTGGGTGCCGCCCTAGCCGGCAAGCTGCTCGCACCGGCACACACACGCAGCTGCGCACGCGCGCACACGTGTGCGCAACTCACACACACGTGTGCGCATGCACCACGCCGCCCCCTCCCCGGCTGCAGGTGGAGGAGGGGTATGAGGAGGGCGGACCCACCTCCCCAGGGGCCTCGGAGGGCGGCCCCGCAGGCAGCAGCACCGCAGACCTGCCAGCTATGGCGGCAGGCGCGGGCGGTGGCACGCCCGGCCCCGCCGCCAACGGCCATGCCGAGCCCGCCAGCAGCCGGGGGCTGCTCAGCGCCAGCTCGGTGCCGCGCGGCTCGGGCTCAGCGGATGCGGCCGGCCACGCGGTGGCGGCGGCGGCGGCCAAGGCGGCACGCGCGATGCGGCACCGGGCGCGCGCGGCGGAACGGCGCGCGCCGCAGTTTGCGCCGGAGGGTGCGCCGCCGCCCGCCTGCCCGGCCTCTCGCTTCACCCCCTGTGTGCCATCTGCGCTCTCCCTCTTTGCTCCCAGACAGCTGCCGCTGGATCGCCCGCGCAGACCTTGCCCTTGCTCCTG
>NW_005435052.1:264227-266298 GCF_000147415.1 Chlorella variabilis | reverse complement strand
CTGCTGGCTGCCGGCCCGCCGCTGCAGCCAGAGGCCGGCGGCGCGACGCCGACGCCGGGCACGCCGCCACGGCGCTATCGCGGCTCCGACGGCGGCGCCGAAACTGCCGCCAACACCGGCGCCGCGCTGGCCGGCGCCGGCAGCGGCGGCCTGCCAGCTGGCCTGCGCCGCGTCAGCGCCACGGGAGAGCACGACTGGGAGGCGGCACTGGCGGCGGCGGCCGCCGCGGCGGCCGCGCCTCCGGCGCCCCGCATCCTGCCCTGGCTCTGGGCGCCTCGCTACCGCTTCAACGCCGGCGCCGGCGTGCGGCTGGCGGGCGAGCAGCGCTGGGCAGCGGGGCCCTCTGGCGCCCTGCTGCTCGCCTGCCTCACAGAGGGCGGCGAGGCGCCGGCGGGTGTGGCGGAGGCGGAGGCGGCGGCGGCGGCTGCGGCGGCCGCCGAGGCCGCGGCAGCCGCCGACGTGGAGGCGGCAGCTGCCCTGCAGTCGCACCCGCTGGACCTCAGCAGCGCAGGCTCCCAGGGGGGGCAGGCGGTGGGCGCAGAGGGCGGTGAGGGCAGCGGCCGCGGGGCGGGCACGGCGCGGCGAGCGCTGCGTGTGGCCTCCTCCGTCGCCTCCCCCGCCACGCGCGCCACATCTGGCTTTCTGTGAGCAGCCTGCCCCTCGCCTGCATGCCCTGGGTGCTGTGCTGTGTCTGGCGCCGGGTGTGTGGCCGGAGGGTGGGGCTGGCTTGCTGGGGTGAGATGCCCAGACAACTGTGCTTGGACACCACCTGACCGCCTGCGCCCTGCATGTGTGCAGGCGGATGATGCCCTGGCAGCACCGCTACTCCCGCGGCAGCAACAGCGCCAGCCAGGGCGGGGAGGCAGACGGCGGCGCCGCCGCCGACGGCAGCAGCCACACGCCCAGCAGCGGCGACGGCAGCGGGCACGGCGGCTCTGCCATGCAGCAGCAGCTGCGGGTGCCGCTGGAGCGTTTGGCGCGCTCCCGCCCCTCGGACGCGGCGGCGCGCTCCGTCCACAGCGCACGCTGAGCTGGCGGTGCGGAGCTGCGCTGGCGCCTGGCGCGCCACTGCGCTGCTCCCCATGTTGTGCGTTTCGCCCCCGAATCTCTTTTGGAATTTCGTTGTTTTTGTTTGATTACTCCATTCCATGCCGGTCCCTGTCCCCGCCCCCCCCGTGTCCATTCAAGGTATCATGCCACACATTGTGCTGGTGCCCGCGTATTTAACACACAAGCAAAATGGTGTACACACATGCAGCAGCAGGGGGTTGGTGGGGTGGGTAGCGGCTGGACTTGGGGGCATGCTGCGCTCTACAGGTCCCAACACGAGAGCATGTCATCGCAAACGGAGAACCGAGAGACCCGGGTGTCAAGCAGCAGCTCTGGGCGTCGCTCCTTGAGCTCCAGGGTTGCTTCCATCAAAGCCGACTGAACCACCTCACTTTCCCCAAAGCCAACGCACTGCAGGGGCGCATGCTGCGCCGCCCAGCGCCAGAAGGCGTGCCATTGCTCCTCAGCCTCAGGCTGCGGTTCAGGCGGCTCCAGGAAGCTGATGCGCTGCAGCCGCTGTGCACCGGTCAGGAAGGGCAGGCTGCGCTGCGCCACTGCGAAAGTTGTCGCCAGGTGCCGCAGGCTGCGCTGCCAGGGCCCCAGCGGCAGCTCAGGCCGCGCTGGCTGTTCTTGAGGTTCGTCCCATTCCTCCAGGTAGAGCCACTGCAGGCGGCTCAGGGCGGCCAGGGATGGCGGGGCAACCGCCGCTGCTGGCAGCCCATACAGCCGCAGACCCGTTAGCTGGGTGAGCTGCTGCAGGGCGGCGTGCAGGCTGGCAGCCACGGCGGCGGCCTCGCCATAGGGATGTGAGATGTCCAGCACCTGCAGGAGCCCCGTCAGCTCTGAAAGGCTGCCTGGCAGCTGACATGACGAAAACTCTGCGTGCTGGAGCGAGGTGAGCCGTGTCAGGCTGGCCATGCCGGCTGCGCTGTAATTACCACCAAATAGCCTAAGGCTGTGCAGGTTGCTGAGGGCAGCCACCTGCAGGAAAGGCAGGGGGGGGGGGGGGGGGGGGACCCCC
>NW_005435052.1:233096-264177 GCF_000147415.1 Chlorella variabilis | reverse complement strand
TTGGGGGGGGGGGACGCCAGCAGGCGACAACATTTAGGGCGGCTGCCAACAGCAGCCCAACTGCATTTGTTGTGAACTGAAACCAACATGAAACATAGGTGGTGCAGCATGAAGCGCCCATGCTGCAAGCACTGCAAATGAGCTTCTGCCGCTCTCACCTGGGTGGGCATCTCATCTGCCTTGTGGTTTGAGATCATGAGGCAGGTGAGTGAGGGGGGGAGCGCCACGGCGGTGCCCAGCTGCCACCGCAGTGCATCCAGATGCAGGCGCCGCATGGAGATCAGGCCTGCCAGGGTGACCCAAGCTGTCATGCCTTGAGTGTCAAGGTTCAGCTCTTTCAGACGGTGCGCTGTCGCCACCCAGGCCCCAATTGTGTAGCTGTCGGTATATAGGTTCAGCGTCAGGCGTTCCAGGCTGCTGGCACAGACGTTGACACAGCCGTCCAGCAGGCACACAAACTCCATCTCCTCAACAGCGCTGAGCCTGCCACGGATTCCAAGGTCCAAGACAAGGCTGCGTACCGCCTGGCCGTGCCGCTGCAGCCAACGCAGCAGCGACTGGGCAGCGGGTAGGGTGGCGCCCTCCGCTACGTCAAACACCACCTCCCGCAGCAGCTCAGGCCTGGTGCTGACCGAACGCCAGCGGCGGCACACAATGGCCGCCCTGGACAGCCTGCAAGCATGGTCGCAAGGCTGTGAAGAGTAAGCGGCGGCGTTGGCGGCGGCAGGGGCGGGCCAAACTGTGGGGCTCTGCAGAGGCAGCTGCAGCCAGGCGCGGGCGGTCCTGCGAGACTCACAGGTCCGCCTGCCCAAACGAGGACAAGCACTTGGCCAGCAGGTCGTCGCCCAGCGAGCCGATCGTGATGGCGGCGGGCTCCCGGCCCTGGGCTCGGGCGCTGGGAGCCATGTGTGTGTGATTAGAGGAGGGTCAACTAGCATGCGTGGTGTGGTGGTGCATTTGTAGAGCGGCGCCGGTTGGCAGCGTGGCGCAGCGTGGCGGCCGCCGAACGGCTTGGGCTCTGCTGCTATCCAGCCCTGGCGCTCAATGCTTTGGGAGGACGCTCTCGAACCCTGCCATGGCACATTTAAATTACAGTGTCGCATCAACAACACAGGCAGAAACAAAGGCAGGAGAGCTTGCGGGTTCGGCGCCGCACACTGGAGTCGGTTCCAAATGGGGCGGGAGGCGAAAGAGGGCACCAGCCCTCACCGCCAGTCAGAGAGAAGTTCCTAAAAATCAATCAAGACATAATAAGAAGGCCCGACAATCTCGATCTGCAGGGCGGGCCGCTGCCCCTTTAGCTGCAGCGCGGCTTCCAGCAGGGCTGGGTCAACGGGCTCCTCCCAGTTACCAGTCCGTGGGTCAGCAAGCTGCATCAATTTCGTCCGCATGACGAGGTGCTGCAGCGGAGCATGCTCCCCCGCCCACCGCCAGAAGGTGCGCCACTCTGCCGATTTGCGCCAGTGCCTTGCTGGAGGCTGGAAGAAAGAGAGGTGCTCCAGCTGCCCCGCTCCAGCCAGAAAGGGCAGGCTCTGCTGCGCTTGCTGGAAGGATGTGGCCAGGCGCCGCAGGCTGCGCTGCCAGGGGCCCGACGGCAGCGTTGCGCCGCGGAATAATTCCACTTCTGCTTCGGCGGCTGCAGCTGCCAGTCCATCCGTTGGACCCCGCACCTTCAGGTACAGCCACTGTAGGCGGGCCAGTGGCGCCAACAATGCCAGGTCCACGGCCGCTGCGGGCAGATCGTCCAGCCGCAGCCCCGTCAGCTGGGTGAGGCGCCGCAGTGCGCCGCCCAGGCTGGATGCCACAATATCGGCTGGGCCCACTGGCCGGCGAACCTCCAGCACCTCCAGCTGAGTCAGCTCCGACAGGCTGCCTGCCAATGGCAGGTGACAATGCGAAAATGCTGCGTGGAGCAGGGAGGTGAGCTGGCGCAGGTTGGCTGAGCGGTATCCAACGAAGAGGAACTGGAGGCTGCTCAAGTTGGACACGGCCGCCACCTGCAAGCAAGGAGTCAGGACCAGCTTGCCAGTCAGAAAGCACGGCACATTCCAAACCCAGGAGCGACGCCAGAGCATTGAGGCTGGCTGCAAGCAAGGGCGCTGTGTTGATGCCAGCACCCCTTCCTGACCCCTGGTCCTGCAGCATGCCCTGTAAAGTACAGCTTACTGTTGTCCCACCTGGGCGGGCATCTCCTCTGCCTCGTGGGACGAGATTCTGAGGCGGGTGAGCGAGGCGGGCAGCGCCACGGCGCGGCCCAGCTGCCACTCCTGCACGTCCACATGCAGGCAACGTAGCGACGTCATGCCGCCCAACGTCACCCACGTTGTCAGCGTGCTGATGCCTTCGATCCTCAACTCTTGCAGGCGCGGTGCTGCCACAGCCCACGAGCCCAGCATAAAGTCGAGCGCATCCGATGAGTCGTCCAGCGCCACAGAAAACTGCTCAAGCCGGACGCTGCAAAGTGCCAGACAGCTATCCAACAGGCTCACTATTTTTGCCCTGTTAGTGGTGCTGCTGCAGTTGAGAGCCTTCAGCTCCACTTGAAACCAGACTGTAAGCCCACACAAGCAAAGCAAGCAAGCAAGCTGCGCACCGCCTGGCCGTGCCGCCGCAGCCAACGAAGCAGCGACTGGGCAGCGGAGAGGCTGGGGAGCGCATAGCGGCAGTGTAACACCACCTCCCGCAGCAGCTCAGGCCCGGTGCTGACCGCACGCCAGCGGCGGCATACCAGGGCCTCCCTGGACAGTTTGCACGCATGGTCACAAGGCGGTGAAGAGTAAGCGGTGGGTTTGGCGGCGGCAGGCGGGCCACGCGGTGGGGGACTGCGGAGCCGGCGTTGGCCAGGCGCGGGCGGCCCAGGCGGACTCACAGGTCCGACTGATCCAGCAATGAGAAGCACTTGGCCAGCAGGTCGTCGCCCGGCGAGGCGATCGTGACGGCCGCGGGCTTCTGGCCCTGGACCCTTCGGGAGGCGCGGAGAGCCATTTTCGCGCATTTCAAATGGAGTGCGCTAAGAATGCTGGGAGCGGCCTGTGCGACCTGACTTGGAGGAGCCAACAGCCGCCAGCGTGGCGGGCGCAGGCGCCGGGCACACGCCGGCCGGTGTGCCCGCACCGGCGGCATCCGAACAGCCGTTGCAACAATGTGCTTCCCTGTGTACTGGTCCTGTTGAAGTTTGGGGGCGAGCAGGGGCGCGGCAGGGCATTCCCATATTTCCAGCCCATCTGGCCTGCCGCCCGCGCCAATCTGGCTCCTGCACTGCAGCCACACCCTGGTCCCCTCTGCCAGCCAGAGCCTGGTTCCCTCTCCTAGCAGCGGTTCTGAGGCTCCCAGCCAGCGCGCACACCCAGACTCGTGCTGATCCGCAGGCCCCTGCACGCCGGCGACGGCGGGCGGGGCTGCGACTAGCAGCTGTCGTGAAACCTCGGCTGCTTCAAACCAGTTCACATGCGTCGCTGCCAACCGCACAATAAACTGCAGAGGCACCAATGTCGCAGCAACTTGTGGAGGAGGAAAAGAAGGGTCCGGATGCTGTTGCACAACGGGGGGGAGGGGTTTTGCCCGGGAAGGAGGCAAGGGATCCGAAAGAGAAGGGGCGGTCAGGGGTTCGTGATCAGGTGCGCGGGCGCGCGAAAAGAAAGGGGGAAAGAAAGGATAGGGCAATGCATCGTGTGATGGGGATGCACTCCCGGGGGCAGTATCTGTGGGGTCGGGTCCTTTATTCAGGACAGACAGGGAGGTGGCTGTCCTCACAAAGCTGGCGGAGAGAGGTGGCGCCAGGGCGTGCAGCGACACCCTCTGTGCACGTGCGCGGTAGCCGAGGCGGCGGGGGCCTGGCTGCCAGTGGAGAGGAGCCTCACTCCCAGAGGGGCTCAATCTCAACAACATCAGCCTTGCCCTTGAGCAGGATCTGCGGCGCGGCAGAGGCAGTGTGTGGGGGGGGGGGTGGATGGGGGTGGGCGGCCAGCCAAGGCGCTGCGTTGCATGCTGGGCGCCCAGCGGTGCCACCAGGCACGCCCGCGCCGCCTCCTGCCGGCGCCGCCGCTCGCTGCACGGGGCTCCTCGCCACTTGGGAGCTGCCGGCCCTGCGCTGCTGTAGGCCCGCCGGCGTCCCCACGCAGCTGCCGCACCCGGCTGCAGCGCTGCCCACCTTGTTGCGGGTGAACACCCCCACAGCCTTGATCTCATAGTAATCCTTCTCCACCTTGCCCCCCCAGATCGGCTGCACACACCACACGACACAGAAACAGAGATGTAAGGTGTGGGAGGCGAGGCGGGGGTGGCACGGGCTGTGGGTGAGAGCTTGGCCTCCACCTGCGGGGCCGCGTGACGCGCCCAGCGGGCGCACACAGCAGGCGGCGGTGCTGCGGTGGTGGCGGCGCGGGCCCCGGGGTCCGCCTGGCTGCCCTTGCCCGCCACTGGCAGCCCTCTCACCTTGTGGCTGTACTCGGCGCCGTACAGGAACTCTGCGGGGTTTAATGGAGAGGGGAGGGAGCAGCGGTCAGCGGCGCCCAGGCTGGCATAGGAGGTGTGCTGCCACCCAGCGGGTGCGGCAGGAAGGAGAGCAGGGGGGGGGAGGGGCTGGAGCGGCGGCCGGCTGGCTGGCTGGCTCACCATACTCTCCAATCATGTTCTTGGTGCCCTTGCGGATGAGAGTCTGCAGGGTGGGGGCAGGAGGGGAGGCAGGTTGCGAGGAGGGGAGCGGGGGTCGTGGGGGTCGAGGACGGGCTGCCAGCGTCGAGGCAGCTGCGGTTGGGAGCCGAGCGGCGGCGGTTGGAGGTGGTGGGCGCACCGTGCGGCTGGAGCACGGCCCATCAGGGCTGGCCGCCCGTACTGCCCGCATGCCCTGCCCACCGCCGCAACAATCCCCACTACTGCCGCCAGCTGCAGTGCGGCGTGGCCGCCCAGTGCATCCGCGCCCCATCCCGCCCCACCTTGTAGCAGCCGCGCTCCTCGAGGTAGCCAGTCAGCTTGGCCTTCTTGGGCAGGAAGCCATCCTGGATCAGGGCGGCCGTCACCTGCTTCGCCAGCTCGTTGAAGGCGCGCTGGGCGTAGCCGCCCTGTGCCCCAACATCCACAAACCTGCGCAGGGTGGGGAGGGGCGATGAGTGCATGCGGCGGCGGCCGGCGGGAGCGGTGGTGTGTGGGGGGGGTGCAGTGAGCGGCCGGCCGCGCAACGGCGTTGAGGACGCCCCAACCCCTGCGCCACCCCCCCTAGCTGCCCGTTGCTGATCTGCATTGGGGGGACGACAAATCGATGCTGCAGCAAGCAGCATGGGTCACATGGGCATGCGTGCATCCATCGCCCCAACCCACTTGTTGCGCTTGATCGCGAAATCCTTGGATCCCTTCGTTCCGCAAACCTGCCACGGTCCGGCAGCGTTGGCCACGGCCAGAAGGCCGAGCAGGGCGGCAGCGGCGAGAGCGGCACGCATTGTGCGGTGCGTAATGGTGTCGAGGGGACACGGGACGGGGCTGGGAGAAGGATGGGGGCAATGTGTGGCGGGTTTGGGTGTCGGGCGATGCGAAGAGAGTTCTGTGCGTCGGGGTCGACCTCCGGTATGCTTGCACATGCAGCGGCAAGCCTTTACTCCGTGTGAAACGGAACGATTTAGAGCCTTGAACGGAATTGAGGTGAAGGGGGGCCGACATATGCAGGGTTGAGTTGCACATACTTGCCCGCCGCCGCATGTGCCAGCGGCGGCGGCGGTTGGCGGCAGATGTGCTGTCGGGAGGGCTGGGTGTGGCAGGAGCCTTGCATCCCTGGCCCTGAGCCCTAGGAGAGTGGTCCAGTACGGATTTGAAGTACGTTACTGGGGCAGGTTCGTTTCGGTCGATGTGGAGAGGGAAGGTCGCGGAGTCGGTTGGGCACAAGCGGGCACAGAAAAGGCAGGCACTGCCTGCCTTGTCTGGCAGTCGCAAGCAGCGCATCGGCCAGATGGCCAGCTCAGAAGCGCCGCACATGGCTGTGTGCTCATGCCAGCGCCGCAGCATGTTCCAGCTGCGTGGCGGTGGCGGCGGCAGCGCAGCTGCCTCCTTCCAGCCCGCTCTGCGGCTCTGCTCAAGGCCAGCCCGGCAGCTCCACCACGTCCGCCTTGCCCTTGAGCAGCACCTGCAGGCAGGCCAGCCCAGCCAGGGGGGCAGGGCAGGCCGTGGGCGGCAGAAGAGCGGCTCAAGAAGCGGCGGCGGTCACAGAGGGAGGAGCATGCGCAGGCATGCCGATCGGCGCGAGCGCACATGTGTACAGCCAGCGCCGCCACAGCGTGCACAGCAAGCGCCCCACCTTTCCTCGCGTGAACTCGCCCAGCACCCGGATCTCGTAATACTCCCTGCGTACCAGCCTGCCCACCTGTGGAGGCAGGGCGTGTGAGGTGGTGGGTGGAGGGAGGTGGAGGGGCGCCGGAAGCAGGCGAAGAGTGCGTTGGGAGTGGTGGCTCCATCGGTGGGATGGGCATACCCCCGCACACCAGGGGCTGAGACACAGCGCCGTGCAGTGACAGCAGCGCAGGCGTGCAGCCCACACCCCAGGCAGCCATGGCACCACCTCACCTTGCGGCTGTACTCGGCGACATACAGGAACTCTGCGGGGGTGGGGAAGCAGGGTGGAAAGCAAGGAAGCAAGAAAGCACAGGCAAGGTCAAGAGCTGAGGGCGCCGGCTGGCGCCGCCGCCCAGCGGATGCCGGAGGGTGAGCGAGGCAGGGAGAGAGGCCTGGCGTGGCGGTTTGTGGCCCACCGGGTCCAGCCTGGCGATCTGCTGCCTCAGGCTAGCCTCCCAGCGCTGCCTCCCAGGGCGCCACACCCAGCTCACCGTACTCGCCCACCAGGTTGTCGCCTGCCTTACTGACCAGCGTCTGCAGGCCGGTGGTGTATGTGTGTGTGAGCGCATGCGTGTGTGGATGGAGGTGGGAGGTGGGGTGGCAGCGTGGCGTAGTGCGTGGCGCGGTGCAGACGGGTGGCAGGAGCGTGGCAGGGGAGCGGAGGTGGTGGACCGGCTGGCGCCCAGCAGCGCCGCCATGCTGTCCGGCAGCATGCGCTGGCTGCCGCAGGCTGTGGGTGCCCCCCCCACCTTGTAGCACCCCTTCTGCTCCACATATCCCGTCAGCTTGGACCTCCTGGGCAGGAAGCCGTCCTTGATCAGGGCGGTGGTGACCTGCAGCGTAGGAGAGAGGGCCCAGGGGCCCAGGGAGGCAGATGAGATACTGCTGCCTGGTCCGCCGCCGCTCAGCGGTCACTTTGGGAAGGACGGCAGGCAGCACGTCGCCCACTGGGCGGGGCAGGGAGGCAGCTGGGAGCCCACCTGGCCAGCCAGGTCGTTTAACGCGCGCTGGGCGTAGCCGCCGCCGGCGCCCACATCCACAAACCTGACGGGCGGGAGGGGTGAGCGGCGGCAGCCGGCGGCGACGGCATGCACATGAATGGTCACCAGCACCAAGTCGGCTGGAGGCCGCGTCCGCACTGCGACTTACTTGTTTTTCTTGATCCTGAAGGTTTTGGCGCCCTTGGTGCCGCAAACCTTTGCATCGGCAACGACCATGATGGCCAGGAGGCCGGCGACGAGCAGAAGGCAGTTGGCACGCATGGCGCGCATTGGGTGGAGCGTCGGATGCGGGTTTGAGATGGGAAGGCGCAGGGAGTGGCTGGAGGCATTGCTTGCGGGCCCCGCCTGGGTCTGTGCCCGCCCCTCCTCCGGCATGCTGTTAAAGCGCGCAATGAATGCTGGGTCGATGGGGGAGCAGAAAATGGGTGCCGATAGAGCACGTCCCCAGCCCGGACAATGTGATCGAGAACATGAGACAGTTTCCGACACTCTTTCACCCCCAGGAATCGGCCGGCGGGCCTCCATTCCGATTTCACGTTCCCGCTTCAGGCGCTTTCGCCGATTGTTTTGGGCCCTGATCACTATCAGAAGCTCCGTTCCGGCGATAAACAGGCCAAAGGGACGCTGTGGGCAGCGACTGCCAACCCCCAACCACCCATTTTCGGCTGGCTCCTTTGCGGCTATCTTCGCTGGAACGGAGCTTCTTTCAGTGCATACACGCAATCCCGCACCACGGCGAAGACGGTTCCTGTCATGCAAATTTGAGCCCCCCCATTCCGCTCGGGTGTACACAGCCCCCTCGGGGAGAGTGGATGGCCAGAACCGGCGCTGCCCGCTAAACGCTGCTGGAGGCGACGCCCAGTGAAGACCAGCGCGCGTGCCCAGCATAGACAGTGTGCCCAGCATGGCAGGCAGGCGGCGGCGGCTGCTGGCGGCGACAACAGACTTAGTTACATCAGTGGGGGGCGGCACGTGAACTCACGTGTACTACCCAGGGAGGCTCGCGGGCCTTCCTTCACAGCCAAACATCACAGCCATTACTCCCGGGGTTCCGCACCACTGTGGTGCAGGCAAAAGCGGGCGATGACAAAACGGGGCGGCGGCATCGTGTAAGTGGGATGCGAACACACAAGGGGTCAGAGGGGGAATGGGAAGTTTCAGGGGCACAAGTGCTTCCAGTGCGCCAGGGGACGGAGGTGCAAGGAATGGGTCACGGGCGCCGTTTGCAGGCGCAAGGTAAGGGGCACGGTTGTGAAACTCGGCGCGGGGTGCGGCCTGCGCCGCACTCATCAGCAGCGGCTGCAGCTTGCTGCATCTGCTGCTTCCGTGGTGCTTGGGGCTCACTTCTTGCCCAGCAGCTCCACCACCTCGGCCTTGCCCTTGAGCAGCACCTGCGGCGGGGCAGCGGCGGGGCACGGCAGGTCGGGAGGCGATCACCGGCGCCAGCACACCCCGGCCCCTGCCGTCTCGCCTCGCTGCAGCACAGCACAGCCTCCCTGCTTGCATGGGAGTCTGTGGCAGAAGCATCAGCCACACCCACCGCCGCCTGCCGCCGCCGCAGCAGCAGACACGGCACGGCGCCCGCTGCAGCTGGCTGCAGCACCTGGCTGCAGGCAGGCCCACCTTGCCGCGGTTGAAGACGGCCACCGCGTTGACCTCGAAGTAATCCTTCCAGGGGGAGCCGTTGGGCCTCTGCGGAGGGGCAGGCAGCCAGCAAAGGCAGGCAGCAAAGGCAGCAAAGGCAGCACAGGCGGTCAATGCCCCGCTTCCTGAGGCATGCGGCAGGCTGGCGAGGCGCGGAGGGCGGCGGCGGCGTGCGTTTGCCCAGCAGCATGCAGCAGGAAAGGGAAGGGAGGCCCTCCACGCACCACGTTGTTGTAGACCACGGTGTACTTGAACTCTGCGGCAGGCGGGGCGTGTGGTTGGAGGGGTGGGTGGGGGACGGGGGGCCGGCCGGGGGCGCCCCGGGCCCGGTCATGGCAAGAAGCAACCTGACCACACAGCTGCCTCCCAGGCCGCCCCACCCAGCTCACCGTACTCGCCCACCAGGTTCTTGGTGCCCTTGCGGATCAGGGTCTGCGCCAGGAGGGGAGGCAGGAGTGGCGCGCCGGCGGGGGGTGGGCGGATGCGGGCCCAGCACCGCCCACACGCACGCCACCCACGCCGCCGCCATTCCACACGCTTGCCCCACGCGAGTCCTCCCGCCCACCCGCCGCACTCGCCTTGTAGCAGCCCTTGATGAGCTTGTAGCTGAACAGCTTGGCGATGGGGCCGATCAGCCCCTCCTCCCTCAGGGCATCGGTCACCTGCGGCAGTGTGGGGCGGGCAAGGTGCGCAAGGGATGGGAGGTGGCGGGAGGCCTCCCGCGGGACGCCGCCCGCCCGCCTCGGGGCAGCAGCTGGCATGCCCAGCAGGCAGCGGGTGGCTGCGGGGCGCCATCACCTGGCCCGCCACGTCCAAGAAGGCGCGCTGGGCGTAGCCGCCCTGAGCACCCACATCCACAAACCTGCACAGGGCGCGGGTGGGAGGGGGGCGAGGGACGCGCGGTCGGCGGCGGTCGGCGAGGGACCCAGGGGCGCCCCTGAGGCAGCAAGCTCCCCCCCCGGCTTCGAAGGAGCCCAAGAGTGGTAGGGAGAGTGGATGGTCGCGCTCTCGTGCTGCACCGGAGCGAACATGGGTATGTGGCTAGTGCCATCCGATCATGCTCCATCCCTCGGCCTCACTTGTTCTTCTTGATCTGGAAGGTCTTGGCGCCCTTGGTGCCGCACACCTTCGCCTCAACCGAGACGGCCAGCACGGCCAGGAGGGCGGCCAGGAGCACTGCGACACGCATCGTGGAGTTGTACGGGCTTCAAGGGGGATAGATGGATTGGGTTGGGCGCCTTGCAGGCCCCTGCACGTCCCATATTGCTAGCCCTAGCCATCCCGGCCCCGGGGTCCCAGCAAAGCTGGTTTCCTCGGGTCAGCTGAACAAGCTCTTCGTCCCCAACAATCATGCTGATGCGGTTGCTACATCAAGAGGAGAGCCATGGAGGGCGGGGGTGGGTCAAGCCGAAAACCAGTGCCTGCAGCCGGTGGCAGGTACCACCCGCCGCCGCTGCCGCTGCCGCCGCCGCCGCCGCCGCCGCTACCAGCTGGCTGCTGCAGGCCAGGTGAGAAGACTGCCGTCACGCAGCGGGCTGCAGCGGGCTGCGCTGCCTTCGCGCTTCTGCGGCCCGAGGGCTCACTCCTTGGCCGGCACCTCCACCACCTCGGCCCTGCCCTTGAGGAGGAACCTCATCGAGGCACCAGCCGGGCAGGCACCTGCCGTCGCCGCCGTCGCCGCCGTCCCAGCGTCCGCCCCTGGGTCAGCCGCCTCCCTCCCCCACGGCCGCCATCTGCTCGCTGTCGGTGAGGAAGAAGGAGGCGGCGTCCAGCGCCTGCAGCTGCAGCCGCGGGCAGCTGCGCGGCAGGCGCAGCATCAGCTCCGCCGTGCCCAGCGAGATCGCCGCCGCTGCACGGGTGGGTGAGGGAGGCAACGCCTCGCATGCATGCGGCAGAATGCATGATGGAGCAGCCTGGCGGGGGCAGGCTGCTGGCCAGCCCAGCCCACCACCCAATCCCACCCCACCCACCCGGATACATCAGCAGCGTCACGGATCGCAGCGCCGGGCAGCGCTGCAGGCTCTGCGCCACCGCGGCGGCCGCGGTAGCGGGGGCGGCGCCTAGCACCTCGCCCGCCTCCTCCTCCGGCCAGTACATGTTGCCCAGCATGAGCTGCAGGCAGGACGGTGAGGGTGTAACAGACTAACAGGCAGGCAGGCAGGCAGGCAGGCAGAGGAGCAGCAGCGTGGGCGAGAGAGAGCGTGAGCCACGCGGCCTCGCGCCGCAAGGCCGCGGCAGGCGTTTGGGCAGGCGCGGCGCGCGACACGCGGCGGAGGCCGGCGTCCGCACCTGCTGCAGGCGGGGCAGGCGGGACAGCACGTGGTGGCTGGTGAACAGCACCCGCCAGTCGATGCTGCGGCAGCGCACGGGGCGAGGGTGAGAGCGGGCCCGGGACAGCGGGTGCAGCAGCCGGCGGGGTTGCTGCCTGCCCAGGGGCCTCTGCTGTCGGGTGGCGCACCCACCTGAGCATCAGTAGGTGCGGCAGGTGCAGGCCGTCTGGCAGGGCATCCAGGTTTGACTTCTCCAGGTGAAGGGCCTGGGGAGGAAAGGAAGGCGGGGAGACGTGCAGAGGGGTGCGGGGCAGGCATCAGAGCGCAGCTCGGGGCGAAGGGCAGGACAGGGAGTGGGGCAGGCAGTGTGCCCGTCACGCGAGGCAACCGGCTACTCACAAGGCCAGGCGGACCAGCACCAGGCGGCCCCACAAGCACACACACCAGCGTGCTGCCAGCGCACCTTGAGCTGCGTGAGGCCCGCCACCTCGCCCGGCAGCGCCGGCAGGCAGCTGCACTCCGACAGGCTCAGCACGTGCAGCTCGCTCAGCGGGCCCAGCGGCGAGTAGTCGGCGGGCTGTGGCGGCGGGGTGGGCAGGGGGCGGGGCAGGGAGGGGGGGGGGGGCGACACCAGTGCTCGACCGCCATGTGCAGCACCCAGAAGCAGCACCCACCAAGCAGCACCCACACGCAGCACCCACCCAGCACCACCTCCTGCAAGCCGCACCCACAAACGCGCACCCCCAAGCAGCACCCGCCTCCCGCAGGCAGCACCCACCTGGAAGGCCTCCGGGTCCAGGCAGCCGTGCAGCGACAGCAGGCGCAGGCGGCGCAGCAGCGACAGCTCCGCCGGCAGCTGGTCCAGGCAGGTGTGGTCCAGCGCCAGCCCCGTCAGGGTGGTCAGCTGCGGCAGCGCGGCATCCAGGCCCCCCAGGTTGGTGCTCTCTGCGGCGGGAAGAAAGGAAGAGAGCAGGCAGGCAGGCAGGCGGGGAGGCGCGCGAGGCGGTGGGCGCCAGGCAGGCGCAAAGCCCGCGTGCACCGGGCGCGGCCACCCGCCCGCCACAGCAGGCGAGCCACGCACAGCACAAGCACAGCACCAGACCCACACACAACACAGGCGCGGCGCCAGCGCCAGGCGCACCCGACACATCCAGGAAGAGCAGGCCTGGCAGCGCCAGCACGCACTCGGGGATGCGGTTGGAGTAGTCGGCGCCGGCGTCCAGCGGGGCGGGGTTCAGCCCCAGCCATGTCAGGCTGCAGGGGGGCGGGGCGCGCGGCCGCGGGCACGCCGTTGGGCGCGCTCGCCTCCCAGGCTGTGCCTCGGTGCGCTGGCTGGCTGCCGGGCGGCCGGAGCGGGCCCTGGGAGCTGCCAGCCAGCCAGCAAGCCAGCCAGCCGGCCAGCCCATGCGGCGCGGCCCCCAGCCGCCACCAGCCGCGCCCTCTACCGTTGCCACCACGCCGCACCCGACCTACGCCGACCTGGTGGGCAGGCTGGAGGGCGGGCCCGCCGACTCAGCAAAGGCATCTGGGTAGGCCGAGTCGAGCACCACGTTGAGGCGCTGCAGCGCGGTCAGCCCCGCCAGATGGATGCCTGCAGGCCGCACGCACGCGTATGCACTCGCTCGCTCGGTCAACGGGTGCACGGGCGATGCACCAGGCAGGCAGGCAGGCAGGCAGGCAGGTAGGCTGGAACGTGCGCGCTCTTGCAGTCAACGCGGGCCGCTCGACTGCCGCGCGCCTGACATGCTCTCCCCCGACAGCAGCTGCAGCTCGGTGAGCGCCGTCATACGCGCCTGCGCCGCCCGCGGCAGCACCGCTCCCAGGGCAAGGTCCCCGTGCGCTCTGAGCTCCAGGTGGCGCAGGCTGCCCGCCGCAGCGCCCAGCAGCTCCCGCGTGCTGCTCTGCCACGCAATCTCTGCGCGCAGCGGGCGGCGGGCGGCGGGTGGCGCCGGTCAAAGCGTTGACCGGCTGCCTGAACACACCGCGGGCAGGCGAGCTGCGCTGTGCAAGGCGGCAGGCACCAAGAGGAGCCACGAGGCAAGCATGCGGGTATGGGCGGGTGCGGGGGCAGCTGCAGGGCCCAGACGCGCCAGCACCCACCACGCTGGGCTTGCGCAGCACCCACAATCCAGCGGCGCCCACCTTGGTCGTCGGTGTTGAAAAAGTGGAGGAAGAAGTCTATGCGCAGGTCGTGAATGCCTGGGGCGCGGGGCAGGGCCCAGGACAGGAAGCGCAGCAGGCGCTGGCGCTGCCCGTCGGCGACGCCGCCCACCGCGGCCAGGCCGCGCGGCGCCGTGAAGCCCACGCACCGCCAGCAGTCGCCGGGGCGCTGGAGCACGGCGTAGAAGCGGCGGCACACCAGCGGCAGCACCTTGATCCTGGCGGGTGCAGCAAGGGCGGGGTGGGAGCGAGGTGGGCGCTGCGGGGCAAGCCAGCAGGGAGGCAGGCGCCGGCAGCGGCCGCCCGCATGCAGCCGCTGCCGCCTCCAGCCGCCGCCTGCACTGCAGCGCAGCCTCCTGCGCGCTCGGTTCTCTGCTGGACCCCTTTTCTCTGGCATTGGGCAAGCCGCAGCACACCTCGGCAGAACATCGATGCGGGCGAACGTTTTCTCAAGCAGGTCATTGTCCAAGGAGTCGATGGAAACCCGGTGTGGCATGATGGAGGCGTTGCTGCAAGCAAAGGCGAGCGGCAGCCCGATGAGGGAGAACCCTAGTCTCTAGCACAGTCCTCTCCAGCTGTGGGCCTGCTTCGAATGTAGTATGCCTAAGGTGTGGGCGTGCGTGCGGGGGGGGCCAGCTGATCAATACCGCCGCCGGTGCCGCAGCCAGCGAGACAGCGCACGTAGCGCCCCGCCCTGCCATCCTGCATAGCTGGTGTGTGTAAACGGCTGCACGGTGTGGGCTGCACGTAATCTACCCTGTGCAGACCCCTAATGCTTGGGATGCCCGGTTGCCCGTCTGCCCGCGCTGCCGACCAAAGTTCGGTGCCACCGCCTTGCCGACACAGCGCTGCGGGGATGTGCTGTGGCAAGGGCCTTGTTGGGCTGCAGCTTGGCATGCCTGCTACCTCCTTGCATCCCGTCGCTGCCACCAGGCCCTGCAGCTGCATAATAATCCAGCTCGCCTGGCCACAGGCTCTGTGAGATCTCAGCTGGCCGAGCAAAGCCCCTAGCAAATTCTGTGACAGATTATTGACACTTTTCACACATGGCAGGCATACCACTTGCGGCGGGAGGAGAATCAGGTCAAAAGGGCAGAGCGATGGTAGAGGCAAGGGCAATACAAGATGCATGTATGCACCGAAATCTAAACACTGAATGCAGCCCAGCTAGAGCGCAGCTCACGAACAAGGGAATCCGGCGAGTGTCAGCTGTCAAGCAGCAGCTCTGGGCGTCGCTCCTTCAGCTGCAGGGATGCTTCCAACAGGGCCCTGAAAATGAAAACCTTTTCGGTTGCCCAGAATCTGACGTACCGCAGGGGCGCATGCTTCTCCGCCCAGCGCCAAAAGGCGCGCCACTGCTCCTCAGCCCCAGGCTGCAGTTCAGGCGGCTCCAGGAAGCTGATGCGCTGCAGCTGCTCTGCGCCGCTCAGGAAGGGCAGGCTGCGCTGCGCCAGCGGAAATGTTGTCACCAGGTGCCGCAGACTGCGCTGCCAGGGGCCCAGCGGCAGCGCAGCCTCGGCTGCAGCCTCCCGCTGTCGCGGTGTCCCAGGGCGCAGGTAGAGCCAGTCCAGGCGGCTCAGGGCGGCTAGGGATGCCGGCGCAACTGCTGCTGCTGGAAGGAACTGCAGCCACAGCCCCGTCAGCTGGGTGAGACGGGGCAGGGCGGCGTCCAGGCTGGCAGCCACATCGGCATCCTCGCCACGGGGATCGGAGATGTCCAGTACCTGCAGTCCCGTCAGCTCCGCTAGGCTGTCTGGCAGCTCACATGACCAAAACGCTGCGTGCTGGAGCGAGCTGAGCCGCGTCAGGCTGGCCATGCCTGTCCTGTAAGCTACACGATCCAGCGTAAGGCTGCGCAGGTTGGTGAGAGCGGCCACCTGCAGGAAAGGCAGGGCAGTAAAGCAAAGAGGCGTCAGCAGAGTGGACTCAATGCTACTGAAGCCCGGTGGCCGCAAAGCAGCTGGCTGGGATTGTCCTGTTCACACACGACCCCTTGCTGCCCCTCCCTCTCGCCTGGGCGGGCATCTCTCCTGCCTCGTGGCATGAGATGCAGAGGCGGGTGAGCGAGGCGGGCAGCGCCACGGCGGCGCCCAGCTGCCACTCCTCGGCGTCCAGAAGCAGACGCTGCAACGAGGTCAGGCCGTCAAGGGGGATCCAAGCTGTCATGGTATACGTGTCAAGGTGCAGCTCTTGCAGGCGGTGCGCTGTGGCGGTCCAGCTTCCAAGCGTGTAGCTGCAGCCGTATAGGTACAGCTTCAGGCGCTCCAGGCTGCCGGCGGAGATGGCGCTCCAGCAAGGACACAACCTCCATCTTCTCAACAGCGCTGAGCCCGTCACCGACCTCAAGGACAAGGTCAAGGCAGCTCACGCTCTGGCCGTGCCGCTGCATCCATCGCAGCAGCGACTGGGTGCGTCGCACCGTGGCAGATCCCTCACTGGCATTGTCATAGACCACCACCTCTCGCAGCAACTCTGGCCTGGTGCTAAGCGCACGCCAGCGGCGGCACACCAGGGCCGCCCTGGAGAGCCTGCAGGTGCAGACAGGGTTGGGAGTGTCGGGGAGTGGGCGACGGCAGGGGCGGGGCAGGCTTGTCGAGTCTCCAGAACCAGCCGCAACCAGGCGCGGGCGGCCCAGGCGGACTCACAGATCCGCCTGGTCCAGCGGGGAGAAGCACTGGGCCAGCAGGTCGTCGCTGAGCGAGCCGATCGTGGCGGTGACGGCTGCTGGCCCTGGGCCCGGCGGGACCCGCGAGGAGCCATGTGTGTTTGATTAGTCGAGGGCGAACTTGCATGCGTTGTGTGGTGGGTGCACAAGAGCGGGTCGGCAGCCAGCCTGGCGCAGCGTCCGCCGGTTTTGGGCTGTCCGCACCAGTCCTGCTCATTGACTTGAATGCTCCCTCTCAAACCCTCCCAATGCACATTAAAAATACATGCAGCATCAACACACTCGTACCAGCGACGCCACACCAGGGCCGCCCTGGACAGCCTGCAAGCATGGTCCAAAGCTCGGTGAGCAGCAGCGAGCGGCGGCGTTGGCGGCGGCAGGATCGGGCCACGCTGTGGGAGCTGCAGAGGCAGCCGCAGCCAAGCGCGGGAACCGACAGCCCCAACTCACAGGTCCTTCTGCTGCAGCGGGGAGAAGCACTTGGCCAGCAGGTCGTCGCCCAGCGAGCTGATCGTGATGGCGGCGGGCTCCTGGCCCTGGGCTTGGCGAGGGGCGCGAGCAGCCATTTGGAGTACGCTAAGGATGTCGGGAGCGGCCTGCGCGGCCTGCCTTGGAGGAGCCAGCAGCCGCCAGCGCGGTGGGCGCAGGCGCTGCGAGCCGCACCAGCTGCTGGTGACCAGCACCAGCATACTGCCACTGCAGCCACATGCATTCCCGTGAATGGTTCCTTCTGTCACAGCTGTGAATGGTTGATCCGGCTGGTGAATTGAAATCATTTGATCCGGGGGGGATGTGCCGGTTCAGCGGCGGCTCAGCCACTGACACTGGTGGGAGCTGAAAGCTACCATTTAGTGGTGTGATTACCAGCACCCCAGCTGGACCCGTAGCATTCACTTGCTCCTTATGGGTGTAACAGACAGACGGGCAGGGGTAACATGACAGATTCAGCCATCAGGAGAAGGGCGGTGAAGACTGGGCAGCGGGTGACCCGCTGACAGCAGTGCCATGGACATGGCGGTCGAATGCTGCCAAGTGCAGGCCCTTGCCCCACATCACTTCTTCTTCTTCTTGCTCAGCCCGCCGTTGCCACTGGCGATGATCTGGCCGATGCGTCCGCTGCAGGCGGGGGCAGGCAGGCCGGCTCGCTTCAGCCACATGCACGTGCATCAACCACGGTGGGCAGGTTCAGGGAAGGCGCCACCGCAGCGGCAGGTGAGCAGGGCGGGGTCCACCCACGTGGTCCACAGCTGCTCCTGGAAGTTGACGAGCTGGCGCAGCACGGTGTTGGAGGCGTTGTTGGGCTTGATGACGGCCTGCGGCGGCGGTGGCGGCGGCGGTGCAGGCGGCGGTGAAGGCGCCGGTGCGGGGCAGCCGTAAACGGCAGCGGCCGGGCGAGGGACTCTCGGAGAAGGCAGCCGCGGCAGTGGGGGTGGGCGGGGGCGCCGCCTCACCCTCCCCACCACTGGTGGCACACATGCATGCTCACACCCGCTCCCTCTCACACACACACGCAGGCCATGCCGCTGCGCATGCAGGGCGGCGCCGCACCTGCAGGTAGTTCATGAGGTTGAGCACAAAGGGCTGGGAGAACTGCGGGGTGGAGATGTCGTCGGCGGGGTCCAACAGGGCCTTGCACGTCTTGGAGCCTGCCAGGCGGGCGGCGGCGGGGCGGGGGTGCACTCGTGATGGTGGAGGGAGACGAGTGGGGAAGGCGGAGGCGGACCAAGCAGGTGAAGAGTACCCTAGTGATGGGGCGACACCTGGTGAGGGGGGCGACAGCCGAGCTGGCAGGCAGGCTGCAGGGCGGGACCCCCGCAGGCACTTCCGCACCTGAGTAGAAGTACTGCGCGGTCTGCTGGACGAAGGTACGGATGTTGGACATGACGTACTGCAGGGTGGAAAGCGTCAGCAGGTCCTCCAGGATGCTCAGGCTGGTGCCGTTGGGCGCGACGCCGCCGGGCAGCGCCGCGCGCTCCGCGCGGCGCGCCGTCACCGACTTGGGCTGCCAGCCCGCGGGCTTGGTGAGCAGCACCGTGTCCATGACGGCGCCTGTGTAGGCGTTGACACCCTGCACGTGCACGGCAGCGCCGGCGCATCGGTGCACGTGCCGCTGCTGGTGCGGCTGCCGTGCTGGAGCTCGCCCTTGCGCAGGAGCCTCCAGCCTCTCGCCACCTGAGGCGGCGAGAGGCAGCCGACTCTCCCTGCCCCGCCTCCCTCCTCTGCAGCTGCCTGCGCCCACCAGCCCCGCCCCGGCGCCGGCGCCTCGCCCACACACGGTGCACCACCCCGCCGCCTGCCACACCTGGTACTTGAGCCGCGTGGCATTGGCGGACACGCGGACGTAGCCGTACTGCAGCCCCTCCACGCCGCCCTGGGCCGCGGAGAAGATGGCGGGCTGGGTGGGCATCCAGTTGGTGGGCATGATGTCGTAGCTGGGAAGAAGAAGGAACGGGAGCACGGGTGGCAGGGAGAAAGTCAGAAGCAAAGCAGGAAGAAAGGTGGGTGTAGGTGTGTGCCAAGGTGCAGGCGGGCAAGCGGCCCCGCCAGAAGCAGGGGTGGAGGGTCCGGCGGCAGCTTTGCACCCCGGCCGGCCGCCTGGAACATAGGCACGAGGCCGGCCGCCGCACGGCAGCCACACAGCAACAGGCCCGCCCCGCCGGCCCATGCTCACCCGGCGTTGCCGAACAGGGCGTAGACCGGGGCCCTCTGGGTGCCATCGCGGTTAGGCGCAACGCAAGAGTAGTTGTACAGGGGGCAGCTGCGCTGGTAGGTGTGCTCGTGGCCTGCGGGGGGGGAGAAGGAGAGGGGTGTGGGGGCGGGCGGGCAGGGTGCCACAGTGTGAGTGGCCATGGCAGCACAGCCGCTGAACAGCAGGGACCTGCCTCCCCTGCACACACACCGCACAGCACAGCATGAGCAGGCAGCACGGTGGTACTGCAGCAAGGATATGGTACTACGGTACCGCCTCACCATACCACACCATGTCCACGCTGTAGTCAAACCACATGCCCTCGTACGCCGCCCGCAGCTGCTGCGCCACCAGCTGGTCCGACCCAGGCGCCTGCCCGTCCTGGGAGTCCACGTATGGCATGCGGTGCAGGCCCACCACCACCCACGGCGTGCGGGTGCGGTTGACGGCGGCCAGCTGCGCGCGCACCCACGCGTTCTGTGGGGTGCCTTTGGCAAAGGGGTGCTCCGAGCTGCAGGCAGCAAGCGGGGGGAGGGGAAGCGGAGGCAGGGTGGCAACGGAAGGGTGGGCAGCCGGGTGAGGGTGCGCATGCGACGGCGCCGTGGACAGGAGGGTGGGCCCGGCTGCCACCTGGCAGTCTCAGCCTGCGCTCACCTCATCTGGATGAAGGTGATGGGACCCAGGCGGAAGCTGTACCAGTACGTGCCGACCTTGCCGGGAGGGGAGCCGTTGGGTAGAGGGAAGCGCTTCTGGTAGACCTGCCACAGGTGTAAGGCAGGGCAGCGGGCAGGGGCAGCGAGGGGAGGTGGTGGTGGGAGGCAGGGCAGGGGGCAGGGGCAGCGAGGGGAGGTGGTGGTGGGAGGCAGGGCACGCGTGGCGTGGAGAACGATGGGGCGAGGCGGCGCAGAACAGGCGGTGCTGCTGCCTCCCGCAGAGTCACAAAACATTTTGAAACTGTGAAGTAAACGGCACCTGCAGGCTGATGGCTGCCACCAGCCAGTTACCACCGCCCCCACCCGCCCCCCTCACCACGCCGCACTCCCCTCCAGAGTCGGTGCTGTTGTAGAGGGCCTGGGGTCCCGGCCAGTCGGCCTGCACAGCACAGTCATGCACATTGGGATGCAGATGCTTGCGCCTGCTCGAGCGTGCACCGCACATCCCGCTGGCTGCCGTTCCGGCTGCCAAGGCCCGCATGCGTGGCAGCTGGAAGTCGGCGAGCAGCTGCCCCCAGGGCCCACCTCGTGGTTTCCGATGGAGAGCATGGAGGGCATGGCGGGCAGCACATTGCGCATCTGGTGCAGCCAGGTCTCCCACTGTGCGGCCAGCCCGCGGGCATCTGCGGGAAGGAGGGCACGGCGGGCAGGAGGACGGCGGGGGGTGGGTGGTGGCGGCAGGGGGGCCACGGCTCGAGCGGGCACGGCTGACCATGGGCATCGCAGGCGGCGGGCGCAAGAGCGACGCGGCCGGCGGCGAGGCTGCCGCCCTCCTTCTTGCTTGGCCTCTGAGCTCCGAGCAGCCTCAGCGGCTGCCAGCGGCGAGGGCTCGCCACGCATGGGCATCATCTAATAACGCTGGCAGCCCGCCACCCGCTGCCACACTCCATGGGGCCAGCGACACCGTCTCCACCACTGGCACTCACAAGAGATGTCGCCGTTGAGCACAAAGCCGTGGTAGCGCCCGGACGCCGCCTCCGCCGCCAGCGCCTTGATGGTCCACTCGCTGCCGCGCTGCCCCACCTGGGCGGCCACCGTCAGTACGTTTTGCTGGGCACAGTACAGAGGAGACCCAGGCCCGATGGTCAGATTCAGGCTGGCCAGCACCGGCTGGATCTGAGGGTTCCACTCCAGGCTGCCGTCGGGCTGCCAGTGGCCCATGTCGGCCGCCGCCAGCAGGCGCACCTGCGGGGGGGGTGGGAGCAGGAGGGAGGCGGGGAGGCGGGGGGCAGCGGCGGCGGTGTGGGAAGCGGGCTTTGCGTTTCAGAGCAGGGGGGCGGTGCACTGAAGCACGAAGGCTGGCCTGCGGCAGCTGCGGGCTGGGCGAAGCCACCGCGCCCCTGCCGCAATGCGTGTGTTGTGCATGCCGCGCGCGTGGCACAACAGCAGCGGCAGCGGCAGCCGGCTCAGCTTCGGGCTTGGGCGCACCGTGGACCCGGGGCTGCCTGCTGCGGTGGAGGAGGAGGGGGCGGTCAGGAAGGAGAACTGCCGGCTCCAGCCCAGGGTGGCATCGCCCACGACGTAGTAGATGCGTGTGGAGGGCAGCAGGCCAGTCATGACGGCGCTCGACTGGTAGCCGGGGTTCACCCAGCTGCGCACGGGAGGAGGCAACGGCGGCGCTCACAGGGGGAGCAGGGGCTTGTTCACAGGGGCAGCAGCATGAGGCTGCAAGAGACAGCGTGGCATTCCGCAGCGCAGGCCACATGGTGCGTAGCGGTGTCGCCAGCCACCCAGCAGGCCTCACCCAATAGTGGTGGCGGGCGGGCCGCACAGGTTTGAGCGGGTGTAGGTCCAAGAGGTACCGGTAGCGGTACCGCTGTAATTCCCGGGGCTAGTGCCCCACCGCACGGTGGGCCGGGCGGGCTTGGCGTCGGTGGTCCACGTGGCTCGCATCTGGCCGGTGCTTGCGGTGGCTGCCAGGCGGATGTGCATGGGGGTGTTGGAAGCGCTGCGGGGCCGCGGGCGGTAGGGGGGTGGGGCTGAGTGTTAAAGAGGGGCGGCGGGGAAAGGGCTAGCGGGAGCGAGGCAACGCCAGGCGGTGCAGACACACGGCAGGGAGACACCCTTGCCGCTTCCTGCATCGCGTGAAATCTCTCAGCCCTGCTGCGATGCTGCCGGGGGACACCCACCCACCCACCCACACGCGCGCACACACACAAACGCACACGCGCGGTGTTCTCTATCTCCTCTCTCCCGCGTGCATGCACCCACGCGCACCTGAAGGTGATGTTGGGGGTCTGCGCCACCAGGTCGTTGGAGTTCAGCCAGGATCCCCGCATGTAGACAAACTGCAGCGGCTGGCGCATGTTGAGCACCTGGAAGCTGTGTGTCGGGGGGGGGGGGGGGGGGGGGGGGGGGGGGGCAGGGCAGAGCGGGCGCCGCCACAGGCATGTCGGGGTCGTGTGCAGTACCGTTGGGGCTGCGCGCAGCACCTGCTGTCATTGCTGCCAGCAGCTGGAGATGCCCCTGGTCCCGCTGGCGTCACTGCGCCGCTACCGCCTGTGGTGCCAGCTGCCGCCAGGCAGCCCACTCACGTGTAGCTGCCCACACCAGCCCTCCAGGTGGCAGGGGAGGCTAGCTGGGTCCAGATGAACTTGACTGGGGCGATCTGGCTGCAGCGGGTGGCAAAGTGGGGCAGCACAGAGGGACAGCAGCTGGGAGGGGAGTGGGATGGCGACGGCGGCACGCAGGTGGCGGCCGCCGCAAAGGCAGGAGGGCAGCTACGGCTGGCCACAGCAAGCATGTGGACGCTGCTGGGCCAGTTTGCTTATGAGATCTTACGGTCCAAGCGGTGGCAAGGCAAGCTGTCCAGCCTCACACCGCCGCGCTGTGCACATGTGTACACGCCCATTCGAGGCACGCCCTTTGAGGGGTAGCCAACGCTGGAAGCCCTGCTTGCCTGGCACTGCCTTCCCCGGGCAGGTAGAGGGCGAGCAGGTCGTTGGAGGAGCAGTAGGTGGGCCACAGGCACAGGGCGCGGAGCTTGCGGGACAAGGCGGTACCGCCGATGTTCCAGCTGACCTTCACCCATGCGGAGGCGCCTCTGTGGGGCGGGCAGGCAGGCAGACAGGCAGGCAGATAGGCGGGCAGGGTGGCCGGGCAGGCGTGGCCCACGCGATTCGGGATGCCATCCCGCAGCGCGGGAAGGAGGCAGCAGATCGGGAGGGTGGGGTGGATGGCTTGCGGCGCCGGTGTCGGGAGTGGACATCGGGTGGGAGGCAGATGGGACGCTCACGCCGGGCGGGCCCTACCAGCTCAGCGCCCACTCAGCGGCTGAGCTGGCACCGTCCCAGAAAATGCGCAGGCTCACTTGAGGGTTGTGGTGTTGACTGTGATGGAGTAGGACGGGTCGATCGCCACGCTGCGCACAAACCGCCCGGGATCCGGCAGCTGCGGCGGCAGGAGGGTGGCGGCGCGAGAGCGGCAGCTGGGCGAGCGGCAGGAGCGGCAGCGGGAGCGGGCCAAGCTCCCGCGGGGTGCACCCACGTGGCAGCTGGCCACCCAGCTGCCCAACGGCGGCATACACGCAGCCCATCCGATGCCGCCTGCAGTGCCCTCCACTCCCAGAATCCTCCCAAGGGCTGTCCCGCCCACCCACCTGGACGTTCCGCCGGAAGGGCGACGCGTCAGCGCACCGGGGCGTGCATAGCAGCGCGGCGAGCAGCAGCGCCAGCGCGGCGGGGATCAGCCGGCGCCCTGGAATTCCCGACATGGTGCCAAGCTAGGCGGGTGATGGGAGCCTGCAAGCTGGAGAGCGGGAGGGATTTTGGCGGCAGCGGCGGCGGCGGCTGGAGAAAATACCAGGCCTGCGGGGGCCGCGGGGGGGCTCCGCGGAACGGCGCGGCTGCGCAGCTCGCAAGCGAGCATGGGGCAAGATTAACTGCTGGCAGGCCTCACGAGCGCTGCTCACCCGGGAGGTGTGATTCAATGAGCGTCCCCCGTGCTCAGTGCTTCTGTGGTGTGTGTCCGTCTCGATTTCGCTGCGAGATGACACACTGGGACCAACGACAGTGGATAAACCCAACCGAAGTAAGAGAGGCCGAGCCACTGGTCAATAGGACGCGATGTTCTGTGCAGCGGGGAATGCGAAGGGGATTTTTGGTGGATGGCTCTGCTATTTGTCAGCCGGAGCACAGAACCAAGCTGGAACAGTAGTGCAGAGCTGTCACCACTGGCCTAGGCATGCATGCTTGGTGGCGGCGGCGGGTTGAACTGCCTACGGCGGCGCCAGATGGCGGCCGTCCTGTCGCCACTGACAGGTGGCCGCTAATTTAAGCAGTATCGGCCAGATGACAGCATGCTAAAACACGTAGCTTGCGCATCCCCCTAATGCCAGCAGTGCCACCCACCCAGCTCAGCATGCGCCGCTGCCACCCACAGCGCTAGCGCCAGCGGTGGCGGCAACCGTGGTGCTGCCCGGCAGCTGCCCGGCCGGGGATGCCTGGAGGTGCTGGCGCTGAGCCCTGCTTGACCAGTATGCACTGCAAAGTACAGCCTACTTGTGCCCCACCTGGGCGGGCATCTCTTCTGCCTTATGTTCTTCGATGCGGAGGCGGGTGAGGGAGGCAGGCAGGGCCATGGCACTGCCCAGCTGCCACCGCTCTGCGTAGAGATGCAGGCGACGCAGCGAGGTGAGGTGCTCCAGGGTGGCCCAAACCGTGAAGATCTCCACCTCGAGCCTCAGCTCTTCCAGGCGGTGCGCTGTGGCGGTCCAGGCCCCAAGCATGTAGCTGCCAGTCATTAGGTGCAGCTTCAGGCGCTCCAGGCTGCCGGCACAGACGGTGACACAGCCGTCCAGCAGGGACAGCACCTCCATCTCCCCAACAGCGCTGAGCTCGACATATTCCTCCAGGGCCAGATCAAGGCTGCGTACCGCCTGGCCGTGCTGCTGCAGCAACCGCAGCAGCGACTGGGCGGCCCGCACCGCGGCCGCCCCATCCCTGCCGGCGTGGAACACCACATTCTGCAGCAGCTCTGGCCTGGTGCTGACCGCGTGCCAGCGGCAGCACACCAGGGCCGCCCTGGACAGCCTGCACTCATGGTCACAAGCCGGTGAAGAGTAAGCCGTGGGTTTGGCGGCGGCAGGCGGGCCACGCTGTGGGGCGCTGCGACGCCAGCCGCAGCCAGGCGCGGGCGGTCCTGCGGGACTCACAGGTCCGCCTGTCCAAGCAGGGAGAAGCACTTGGCCAGCAGGTCGTCGCCCAGCCAGCCGATCGTGGCGGCGGCGGGATGCTGGCCCTGGGCCCGGCGGGATCTGCGAGGAGGCATGTGTGTGGTAGATGAGATTAGGATGAGACAGGCGGTGGTGGAAGCCCACGACGGCGGAGGTCGGCAGCGTGGCGCAGCATGCCGTCGGCCGGGCTGATGAGTGGCTCTGCTGCTGGCCACCCCAGTTCTGCTCAATGCCTTGAATCTTCCCGTTCATGCTTGAACACGCATGTGAAACTTACAATGACGCACCAACACAGGCAGAGAAATCAGGCGAACAAGCATCGCACGCAGCGGGCGGCGCCGCACAATGCGGTCATGGGGCATTGGGTCGTTGCTACCCTCGGCGGGAGGCAACAGAGAGCACCAGACCCTCAGCGCCATTTGGAAAGAAGATCGTGAAGATCAGTCAACTCGTAAAGGCCAACAATCTCGATCTGCAGGGCGGGCCGCTGCCCCTTTAGCTGCAGCGCGGCTACCAGCAGGGCCGGGTCAACGGGCTCCTCCCAGCCAGTCCGTGGGACGACATACCGCGTCCCTTTCTTCTGCATGATGAGGCGCTGCAGCGGAGCATGCTCCCCCGCCCACCGCCAGAAGGTGCGCCACTCTTCCGATTTGCGCCAGTGCCTTGCTGGAGGCTGGAAGAAAGAGAGGTGCTCCAGCCGCTGCGCTCCAGCCAAAAAGGGTAGGCTCTGCTGCGCTAGCTGGAAGGATGTGGCCAGGCGCCGCAGGCTGCGCTGCCAGGGGCCCGACGGCAGCGCCGCACCACGCTGCAGACCAGCCTCTGCTTAATCTGCTGAGTCCCCCAGCTCCAGGTACAGCCACTGCAGACGGCTCAGTGGCGCCAACAATGCCAGGTCCACGGCTGCAGCGGGCAGTTCTTCCAGCCACAGCCCCGTCAGCTGGGTGAGGCGCCGCAGGGCGCCGCCCAGGCTGGATGCCACAGCATCCGCTGGGCTGTCAGGACTGCAAACCTCCAGCACCTGCAGCTGAGTCAGCTCCGACAGGCTGTCTGGCAGGTGGCAACCCGTGAATGCCGCGTGGTGCAGCGAAGCGAGCTGGCGCAGGTTGGCTGAGCGGTAGCCAACGCACAAGAGATGGAGGCTGCGCAGGTTGGACAGGGCCGCCACCTGCAAACGAAGGGTCACGGCCAGCTTTCGAGTCAGCAAGCACGGCACATTCCAAAGTCAGCGGCGACGCCAGAACGTGGAAGGCTGGGTGCCTGCAAGCTTTTGTTGATGCCAGCAGCCCTGCCGCAGGCGGCCTGACCAGCATGCACCATAAATACAGCCCACCGCCCTTGTCTCACCTGGGCGGGCATCTCCTCTGCCCCGTGTCTTGAGATGTGGAGGCGGGTCAACGAGGCGGGCAGCGCCACGTCAGCGCCCAGCTGCCACTCCCGCGCGTCCACATCCAGGCTCTGCAGCGAGGTGAGGTGCCCCAGGGTGGTCCAGGCTGTCATGCAGACCAGCGGTGCGAGCCTCAGCTCCTCCAGGCGGTGCGCGATGGTGGTCTAGCCCCCAAGCGTGTAGCTGCGGCCGAATAGGTACAGCGTCAGGCGCTCCAGGCTGCCGGCGCAGACGGTGATGCAGCCGTCCAGCACCGACGCAAACTCTGCCTGCTCGATCTCGCTGACGGGTTCCAGCGAGACATCGAGGCTGCGTACCGCCTGGCCGTGCCGCCGCATCCACCGCAGCAGCGACCGGGCACCCTGCACCGTGGCCGCCCAATCATCGCTGCCCCGGAACTTCACATGCTGCACCAGCTCTCGCCTGGTGCTGACCTTGTGACAGCGCCGGCACACGAGGGCCGTTGTAGAGAGCCTGCAAGTGCGGACAGGGTTGGTGTGGAGCGGCGGGACAGGGCGGCAGGGGACAGGGGCAGGCTTGTCGAGCCCTGCGAATCCAGCCGCAGCCAGGCGCGGGCCGTCCTGCGGGACTCACAGGTCCGCCTGCTCCAGCAAAGAGAAACACTTGGCCAGCAGGTCGTCGCCAAGCGAGGCGATCGTGGGGGCCGCGGGCTGCTGGCCCTGTTGGGCGGTGCTGGGGTCCATTGGGCGCGGCTGGAATAGCTGGAAGAGGAGCATGAGAGGCGCCCACAGGATGGCAGCCCGCCGTGCGGGCGCAGTCGCAGCGCACAGCGCACAGCGCCGGCCGATCCATGCGCCCTCCTTTCCTGGGAAGTCGCCTGGCCTGGGATGTCCTGGTGGTGCTGCGTTGCTGGACCAGCTTCCTGCATGCATGCATTCCTGAAGTTGCCACAACTTGTGGTATGATTTGCATGCTGGCACCATGATCACTCGCTGGGGGCCGCTGGGGGCAGCGACTCCACACTGCCGGGCACCATTCGTGCTGCGCCAACAATGATGCAAAAACCGTTGGTGAACAAGCAAGCCTGGAAGATCACAGTCTCGCTCTCTCGTCCGCTGCCAACCAATGGATGGGCTGATGGGGTGCTGCCCGTCGACGGGCAGCCAGTTGTCAACGGCTTACAACCAGCCGGCATGCATTGGCCCCAATCCCGGCCCACCAGCGCCCTGACCACAGCCACCTCCTCGCTGGCACACCCTGCTACTGCAAGTTTCAGCCAATCATCACGGGTTGGCCGGGTGGCGGCGGTGGCGGCCGGGTGGCGGCGCTGGGCCTGCTGCGCAGGTGATGGCGCAACAAAACCCCGGCGGCGCGCAATCGGTCCATTGCCGGGCGTCCACGATGGATGAGGCAGCATCGTGCAGCCGGCAGCGCGGCCCCGGGCTCCTGAGCCTGCCCAGCTCCGTCTTGGAGGCCATCTTCGCGCTGGTGGACCTCCGGCAGAGGTGAGGGGCGCTGCCGGGAGCGATGGGCACGACCGCACTCTCGTTGCCCGGCCCCGCCCCGCCGCCGCCGCCGCCACTGCTGCACGCAGCCACCTCTGCTGCCCGCCGTCGCCGGTCCCTCCCGCTTCCTGCCGGGCCCGACCCCGCACTCCACTCTCCCCCGCCTCCCACCCTCTCTAAACCCGCCGCCCGCCTCCGCCGCCGCCTGGCGCAGGGCGGGCGTGCTGCCTCTGGTGTGTGCCGCCGTGCGGCGCCAGCTGGCCGGGCCCAGCGCCAGCCTCTGGCACGACCTGCGCTTTGAGTGCGACATCGCGCACGCCAGCCAGCGCACCCGCGCCACCAGCTTCCTGGCCTGGCTGCGGCGCCATGGGCAGCACAGCCGCGCGCTGCAGGTGCCGGGGAGGCGGGCGGGGCCGGGAGCCGCGCCGCGGCCGCCTGCCTGGCTGCCTGCCTGCCTCGCCGCAGCGCCCACCCCTGCGCCGCGCGGACGCCTGCCTCCTGCCTGCCTGCCTGCCTTCATGCTTGCCTGATAGTCCCCCTGCCTTCCCACTCGACCGCCTGCCCACTTGTACTGCCCGCTTGTCCCGTCCGCAGCTGGACATGTGGAATGGCGGGCAGCCGCCGCCGGCGGAGCAGGAGGGGGTGCACCGGGCGCTGCGGGAGGTGCTGGAGGCGACGCTGGCGGGTGGGCCTGCCTGGCCTGGGCTTTGCATTGCTGGGCTGGGCTGGGCTGGGCTGGGCTTGGAGTGGCGTGGCTTCGGCGTGGCTGGGCTTGGCTGGGCTGGGCGTGGCTTTGCTTGGCTGGGCTGGGCGTGGCTTTGCTTGGCTGGGCTTGGCTTGGAGTGGCGTGGCGTGGCGTGGCTTGGGCGTGGCTTGGCTGGGCAGGGCTCAGCTGGGCGGGGCGGGGCGGGGCGGGGCCGGGCCGGGCCGTGCGGGGCCGGGCGTATTTTGGCTGGGCTGCTCAGGGCTGGCTTTGGCTGGGCTGGCCTGGTCTGGGTGTGGGCCGGTCTGCTCCGTTCTGGGCTGGGCTGGGGTCAGCCTGGTGCCAGCATGCGCCGCCGGAGCCACCCCCAGGCATGGCTGGGGTTAATCCTCCGGGCGGCGCGGCGCCTCGGCAGTTTTCGGTCGCGGCGCAGCCGGCCTGCCGCCGCACCCTTCGCCGCCCTCCCCAGCACCCGCGGCGTCACACGGGGGTGCTAGGGCTGTGCCGGTCCTTGCCCCACCTTCACTTTTACCTTTCACCCTTACCTTTACCTTACCCACCCCTGCCCGCTGCCCCTGCCCCTGCCCCTGCCCCCTAGCCCGCCTGCAGCCAGCCTCCCCAGCTGCGAGTTCCTGCGCCTGCGCTGGGGCGGGCGCGTGCTGGTGGTGGGCGACTGGGCAGCCGCCGCCACCTCCCTCACCTGCCTGGCACTCAGGTGGGGGCCGGGGAGGCGCCCGCGGCGTGCCGGCTCGGCTGCCGGCTGGGTATCTGGGCTCTTGAGGGCAGGGGCATAGTGGGACCCAGGCGGGCTGGCCGCCTGCCTGGCCGGCGTGCCGCCTGCTCTGCACGCCGACATGGCATGCCATGTTTGCCTGATGGCACCTCTGTTGTCATTGCTTCAAACCCGGCGCCGCGGCGCACCCACCACTGTTTCGCCGCCTCCCCGCCTCCCCGCCGGCGGCCCCGCAGCGGTCACGAGGTGTGCGTGGGTAGCCCGCTGGGCGCGCTCAGCTCGCTGGTACATCTGGAGCTTTCCACCACAGAAGGTGCGCCCCTGCCTGCCTCCCCAACCTCCTCGCGCGCTTCCCTGTCCAGCCGTGTACGTCCGCGCGCATGCAGCATGCACGGGGGCGCACGCCGGCCGCCGCCCTTGTGCCCACACTGCGGCAAACACAACACGAGCATTAATACATACACAAAACACGCACACATACACGCGCATATGCATGCACAATTGTTTACAGTATTGCCAGCTCAGCGACTGCTGCCCCCGCGCAGACATCGGCCCCAGCCTGGAGCCCGGGTGCCTCCCCGCCTCCCTCACCCGCCTCTGCTGCGTGCCCGCGCCCGCGTCGGCGCCACCGCCGCTCGGCGACGACGACTGGCCGGGGCTGGCGGAGGCGCAGATACCGGAGGAGGCGCTGGCGCTGCCGCACCTCGTCTACCTGGATGTATCGGGTGGGGAGGAGTGTGGTGGTTGTGTGTGTGTGTGTGTGTGTGTGTGTGTGTGTGTGTATTGTGTGTATCGTGTGTGCGCGTGTACGTGTGGGTGTGGGTAGGTGCGTAGTACAGGAGCCGGCAGGTGGCGGGTGTGCGGAGGACGGTGCGTGCTTGGCAGCGCTTGGCAGCCCTCGCCCCCACCACCCACCCATTCACACACATACACACTCAAACGCACACGACAACAAGCCTGACCGACTGACCCACCCCCTACACGCCCACCCCCACCCACTCTCCCCGCAGAGTCCCTGTTTGCGCGGGCCCACCTGGAGGCGGCCCTGCCGCGCCTCACCCGCCTCACCTCCCTTGCATTCGACAAGTGCGAGCTGGCAGGCAAGCGGGCGCCCGGCTCTTCCCTGGCTGGCTGGCAGGCGCTGGCTGGCTGGCAGGCGCTGGCTGGCTGGCTGGCTGGCCGGCCGGCTGGCTGGCTGGCTGGCTGGCTGGCTGGCTGGCTGGCTGGCTGGCTGGCTGGCTGGCTGGCTGGCTGGCTGGCTGGCTGGCTGGCTGGCTGGCTGGCTGGCTGGCTGGCTGGCTGGCTGGCTGGCTGGCACTGGAGCTGAGCGGTGTGCGTGTGGCGGCGATGGTGGTGTGCGTGTGGTGGCGGTGGCGCTGGGTGCGTGGCGGCGGTGGCGGTGTGGGCCGGGGCATGCGCGAGGCAGCCGGCCTCCGCCGCACGGCGCAGCAGCTCGCCGCCTGGCATCCAGGGTGCCACCGGCCCGCCGCCGCCCACCTCGCTGCCGCAGGCGGCATCCCTGCGCAGCTGTCGCTGCTCACGAGGCTGCGGGTGCTCTCCTTTGACGGCTGCCCGGCGCAAGAGGTGGAGGACGCCCTGCAGCCCTCATGGACGGGTGGGTGGGTGGGCGGGCTGTGCTTATGTGTGGCGTCATGACACGGGTGGCGGTTGGGTGGCGGTGCACGGCTGGGCTGGGGCTGGTGGGGAGCATGCGCGCCGCGCCTCCCCCAGTGAATGTTCAATGATTGCACACACTGCTTCCTGACACGCTGCCCCTTGTGCCCTGCCCCCTGCGCACACTGTTTCTTGCACGCCCTGCCCCTTACACACCCTGCCTCCTGCACGCCCACGCCCCCGTGCGCCCCTCATGGCGGTCTGCCACCCCTCCCCAGCACCCGACCTCCGCCGTAGCTGCAACTGAGGCACCTGGTGCCCCCACCCCACCCCACCCCTCCTCCCCGCCCACCTGCAGTGCTGTCGGCCCTCACCCGCATCGCCTCCCTGTCCATCAGCAACAGCCGGCTGGAGAGCGTGCCGCCGGCGCTGGCGGCCATGCCCTCGCTGCAGGTGGGTGGGTGGCGGCGGCGACGGTGGTGGTGGCTGTGTGTGGGGTTGTTATGTGGTTGTGGCGTTTGTTGTTGTTGTTGTTGTTGTTGTGTTGG
>NW_005435052.1:223057-233046 GCF_000147415.1 Chlorella variabilis | reverse complement strand
GTTGTTGTATGCTTGGGGCCTGGGGCACATGGAGACACAAGCCCATGCACACTGCACCACACCCAGGCACACTACCAAGCACATCACCACAACTGGACCCCCTCCCCCCGGGGGAAGAGGGACCCACGCCGAACGCATCTCAACCCCACAAACCGCACCACCCGAAGCTCACACGATGTCCTCCCGCCTGAAGGGCTGCCCCAGCGCGGGCGCCACCGCCACGCGCAGGCCCTCAAATGCGCGCCGCCCCGTGCGCCGCGCGCGCACGCGCCAGTGGGGCGCCGCCCCCGCCTCCACCTCCGCCGCGCCGATCAGCAGCTCGTGAGGCTCCTGGGGGGAGGGGTGCAGGGCAGGGTGGGAGGAAGAAAGAAGAAAGAAGGTGGGAACGGTGGTGCGGCAGGGAGGTGCAAGGTAGAGGTGTGAGAGGTGGGAGTGTCGAAAGAAAGGGCAGCCAGGGCGGGAAGGAGGAGTGGGCAGCGGCAGGGGCGGCGGCAGGGGCAAGCGCCGATGCAGGAGCCGGGCAGTACCGGCGGTACCGTGCCCCCAGCACCCTGCACTGCGAGGCCCACCTCCGCTACCAGTCGCCCCGCCGCCTGGCAGGCATCCACCCAGCCGGTGCCCACCAGCCATCCGCCCGCCGCCATCACCGCCAGGCACCTGCAGCAGAGGGCAAACTATTGATCGGCGCATGTATCTGCAGCGGAGGGCAGGCTCAGAGCTCGCCGGCCAGCCGGGCAGGTGCGGGGCGGAGGGCCGGCAGCGCTGCAGGGCTAGCACCGCCGGGCCGAGACAAGCTCGAAACTGGATCTGAGGGCACACAGGCTGCTGGGGTTGCTGCGCTGGGATCGGTTCTGGCAAGAGGGCGCGAGCTGCCGGCAGGCAGGGAGGTCAGGCTCACTTCTGGTTGCGGCGCGGCGCCGCCGACACCACGTGAGTGACCTGCGGTGAGGAGGAAAGAGGTGTGTGTGTGTGTGTGTGTGTGTGTGTGAAGAGGGGTGCAATCATTTCAATCATTGCTATAAAGGTTTCAATCACTTGCTATAACGGGTGTAAAAGTCAGTCAGTCAGCCAGTCAGTCAGTCATTGGGCTGGTTGAGACGGTGCGAGTGGGTGCGGAGCGGCGGCTGAGGGCCGGCGGGGGGATAGGGAAGAGGCGTGTGGGGCGAGGGGTGCAGCGCCGTGCCGGTGGCACGCAGCGCTGCGGCGGTGTGTGTGCCCGGGAGAGGCAGAGGAAGGAGCGCAGGGACGGGGCGAGGCAGGCAGGCAGGCAGGCAGGGTTTGGGGGGGCCTGACCCCCCTGGCCCCTGCCCTCGCACCTCAGACGTCCAGTCGTGGCGCTGGTTGCCGGTGATGCACTTGACCTGCTGGCGGGGGTGCGGCAGGCGGGCAGGGCAAGGGGAGTGGCGCAGGGGAGGGTGCAGCAGTGGGGTGGGAGTGGGGAATGGGAGCAAGGTGCGGGCATGTGGGCGGCCAGGAACGGGCCGGAAGGCGGGACGGGTGGGGGCAGGCATGCGGGGGAGCAGGCCGGCCCGCAGGCAGGCTTCGCCAGGCGAGCAGCAGCAGCAGCAGCAGCAGCAGCAGCAGCAGCAGCAGCAGCAGCAGCAGGCAGCGGCGATGCACGCAGAGCACTGCTCGCTCACCCTCCCGCCCAGGGGCGTACCTTGAGCTTGCGCAGCTTGGTAGCTATCTCCGCCTGCTGCTCGCTGTGCATGCCGCTGAGCGCCACACACACCTTGCCCCCGCTCCCAGGCGCCGCAGCAGCGTCAGCTGCGGCCGCGGCCGCAGGCCCCGCCTTGCCGACTGCGGCCGGTGGCGCCGACTGACGACTTGTGCGGCAGCCGGCTGGGGCCTCGCCTGCCGTGCCCTTGCCTGCTGACTTGGCGCCTACCAGCTTGGGTGCTGGCTTGACAGCGGCCGCAGCCGCCGCCCTGCCGCCCGGCGTGTTTCTGCTGGTGGCTGCGGCGGCGGCAGCAGAGGCCCTGCCGCCGCCCGCTGTGCGCCGGCGCTTGGCGCCGCCGCCTGCTGCCTCCTCCGCCTCCTCCGCCTCCTCCGCCTCCGCCTCCGCCTCAGCCTCCACTGCCACCGCCGCGGCGCTGGTCTTGCGCTTGCGCCCGCTGGCCCGGCCGCCGCCGCCGCCCTTGCCCGCCGCCGCCGCGGCCGGGGCAGGCGAGCGCGTACCGGCAGCGGCCTCGCCCTCAGCCTCTTCCTGCTCCTGCTGCTGCCTGGCCGGCTGAGCTCGCACAGACGAGCGCCTGCCTGCCCTGCCGCCGCCTGATGCAGGCTGCTCGGCGGCAGAAGCGGCCGCATCTGCTGCTGCAGCCGCTGCTGCTGCTGCCGCCGGGGAGGCAGCAGAACGGCGGCCACGGCGGCCTGGAGCGGCTGGCGCCTGCTGCGGCCCCTCCTCCTCCTCCTCAGCAGCAGCAGCAGCGCCCTTCCCCAGCTCCAGCCCCGCCCCTGCCGCCTGCTTGGCTGCCGCTGCCGACCGGCGCCGGTCCCGAGCGGCGGCACGCCTGCCGGCGCTGCCAGGCTGGGCGCCGGCGCCCGCCGCCTGCTGCTGCTCCTGCTGCTCCTGCGCAGCAGCAGCCTCTTCCGGCGCCGCGACAGCCTTGCGATTGCCGGGGGGGTGGCCACGCTTGCGCGGCGGCGGCGCCTCCTCCTCCTCCTCCTCCTGCCGCCGCTCCTCGCCGCCCGCCGCTGCCGGCTGCTCCGCAGCCTCCCCCTCGCCAGCCCTGCGCTTGCTAGGGGGCCGGCCCCGGTGGCGCGCTGCCGCTGCCTCCTCTTGCTGCACTTTCGGCTGCCGCTGCTTGGGAGCGGCCTCTGCCTCTGCCTCCGCCTCAGGCTGTGGCTGCGGCGCAGTCTCCCGCTCAGCTGCTGCGGCTGTGGGCTTGGGCTTGGAGGGAGGCCTGCCGCGGCGGCGCCCAGCAGCGGCAGGCGCAGGCGCCACAGCGGCAGCAGCAGCAGGGATTGCCGCAGCGGCTGCCGCCTCCTCGCCAGCCCCTGCACCTCCCGTCTCCACATCACCTGGCCCAGCAGGCACAGCAGGCACAGCAGCCGCAGCCGCCGCCTGCCTGGCCGCCAGCGCCACCGCCGCCGCCGCCGCGGGTGGCGCCCGGCTGCCCTTGCGCCGCAGCAGCGGCATCGTTTCCACGCCGTAGGCGGTACGCCCGGTACAGGCCAGCGCCGCCTTGCGAGCGCTGGTGGCCGCCGCAGCCGCCGCAGCAGCTGCCGCCACCGCGGCCGAGGGCGGGGCAGGCGTGGGCGCCGCCGGCGACGCGGCCGCTGCCGGCGACATGGCAGCTGCCGGTGAGGCTGCTGCTGCTGCGGCTGCTGCGGCTGCTGCGGCGTCCTTACGAGCCATGCGCGTCAGCGAGCGCTTCTGCTGCCCATCCGCCTCAGGAAGGTATTGGCTGAACTCTGCCCTGGCCGGCGCCGCCTGCTTACGCTTGCGACTGCCGCCGCCACCCGCGCTGGCAGAGGCTGAGCGGGAGCGAGAGCGAGTGGCGGCGCCGCGGCGCTCCCGCGCAGCCGCGGCAGCGGCGGCATTGGCAGGCACGGGCGGGCTGACGTCCCGCTCTGCGGGCGCTGCTGGCGCCGCCGCCGCCGCTGCAGCGGCGGGCTCCGCGGCTGGCTCGGCGGCGGGCTGTGCAGCAGGCTGCGCTGCAGGCTCCGCCTCAGCTGCCTCTGCTGCGCCTGCTGCCGGTGCTGCTGCTGCTGCCGGCTGTGCAGGCGGGGGCAGCTCCTCTGGAGCATCCTCAAACACCGCGCTGCCGCCGTCCTCGTCGCTGGAGTTGACCGCGCCCTCTTCCTCCGCCCGTGCCTCCTCGTCTCCCTCCCCGCCCAGCTCCGAAGTGACGCTGCGCCTCGGCGCCTGCTGCTGCTGCGGCGGCCCCGCGGGCAGGCCTGCGGCTGCGCCGGCCGAGGCAGCGGCCGGCACCTGCACAGCCGCGGCAGCAGGGACAGCCTCTGGCGCCGCCGCCGCCGCCGCCGGGGCCGCAGCGGCACCCGCCTCCTGCTGCTCTGCGCCGATGCGCAGCACCCACTGCTGCCGCGGCGGGCTTTCCTCAGCCTCCGTCTCCGAACCCTCCTCCGCCGCCACCGCCTCCTCCACCGCCGCCACGCCCACATCCTCTGCCGCCGCCGCCTCTAGCACCCAAGCCTCTGCCTCCTCAGCACCGCCAGCCGGCTCTGTGGCCTGCAGCTCCGCCACAGCCGCCAGCTCTGCCACCGCCGCAGCAGCGGGCGCCGCGGGGCTGGCGGCGGCAGCGCCGGCCGAGCGGGGGGCACCCGCCGCCGGGGTGCCTGCGTCATCCTCATCTGCCGCCAGACAGCCAGAAGCCAGCATGCCCAGTTCACTGGGGCTTGGAGTCTCATCCCCGCTGCCCCCAGAGCCAGCCGGCGAGGCCAGGGGAGAGAGCGGCGGCGCCACCGCAGCCGCCGCCGCTGCCGCAGCAGCAGTTGCTGCTGGCGCGCCGTCGCCGCCGTCGCCGCCGGCGTGCGGCTGCACCTCCCCGGCCCCCTCTGCCGCCGCGGTGCGGGGGAGGTCTGGCGCCGGGCGCGGCGGCGAGTGGGCCGTTAGGTAAGCAGAGGTGCCCGGCCCGCCGCCATCTGCCGAGAGATAGTCTGTCGTCCCCTCCTCCGCCTCCTGCTGCCCAGGCTGCTGCTGAGGCTGCTGCTGCTGCCGCTGCTGCTGCTGCCGAGGCTCCCCGCCAGCGCTCCCACCAGCCGCAGCGGCAGCCGCCGCTGCCGCGGCAGCGGCCCGGCCCCCGCCCTCCTCCTCCTCCTCCTCCTCTGCAGCCGCCTGCTGCTCCTGGGGGTGACCGGCAGGGACATACAGCTGCTCCTCTGTTGCCAGGTCAGCAATGATGCCTCGGAGGTTGAGCATGGCCTGGGTGGGCTGCGGTACAGGTGGTGCGGTACCGGCGGTACGTGGCAGGCGGTCAGCGAGCTGGGAGGGGGGAGGGCCGCAGAGCAGAGCAGGGCAGGGCAGAGCAGAGCCGGAGCGCGCTGCTGCGCTGCCTTTCCTCCCGCAAGCCTCCTCCTGTCGCAGGCAGCAGGCGCGCAGCAGGTGTGCTGGCGGGAGCAGGCAGGGCAGCAGGCGGCGGCGCCGGCAGCCCCGCAGCCCCACAGGCAGCCTGCTCACCCCCGCAAAGCGAGCGCGCTCCATGAGAGGCGCGCCGCTGCCGCTGCTGGCGCTGGGCTGCGGCGCGACCAGCGGCGGAGGGCGGTTCTCCTGCTGGGGGCCCTCTGCCCCACCCTGCCCCTTGTCCGCCGCCGCCGCCTCCTGCTGAGCCCCTGTCGCCGCCGCCGCCTGCACCTCCTCCTCTTCCGCCTCCTCTGCAACCGCAGGCAGCTGCTCCACGCTGTTCCCAGCGACGTGCCTCGCCACACCGCCCCCGGTGCCGCTGTCGCTCACCACCAGTGACAGCGGATGCCCGGCGGCCGCAGAGGCGGCGGAGGAGCGGCGGCCGGCCGCTTGGCTGCCGCTCGGCGCCGCCGCCGGCGCAGGCGCTGCCGGCCGGGGCGCGGGAGCTGCTGCCGCAGCCCCTGCCGCTGCAGCTGCTGCCGCAGGCCCTGCCGCTGCAGATGCGGGCTGCTGCTGCTGCTGCTGCTGCTCCTCTTCAGAATCGGTCACCTGCAGGCCCGCCGCGCCCGCCCCCTCCTCCTCCCCGCCCTGCGCCTCTGCCGCAAGCAGCTGCGTGATGCTGCCGGCCCCCTGGTACTCCTCTGCACTCGGCAAGGGGCAGGGCCAGGGAGCAAGGCACAGGCACAGGCTCAGGCTGGGGCTGGGCGCTGGCGGGAGGGAGCAAGAGCCAGGGAAGGCTCGGGGAGGGTTCCTTGGCTCGGGGAGGGCGCTGGCGCGAGGCGCAGCCGCGGCGCACGCCTGGCGCCGGGCGCGGCATGCTTTATGTACACAGCAAGTGCCATGCGCTTGCGCAGCCTCAGGCCTGCCAGCCTGCGGCCTGCCGCCAGCCTCCCGAGGTCCCCGCCACTCGCCTGGCGGCAGCATGCGCCCCTTCACTAGGCTGTCCATCAGCCACAGCCCGTTGACGATCTGCGCCCTGCCGGGCTGCTTCCTGCACCCACAGCCACGCCCGCAGCGGCGGTCAGGCAGGCTGCGGACGGCGAGCGCAACAAGGGCAGGACAGGGACAAGCGCGGCCGGGGCCCGCGCCGCAGCCTCGGCTGCGGCGGGCCGGGAGGCGGCAGGTATGCCGTCGGGCAGAGCGGGGCACCGGGCGCGGCGGCTTGCGCGTTGCGCTTTGTGCGCCTCGTGCGCGGGTGCGCCACCCCTGCCCAGCCATCCCCTGCTGGCTGCTTGCGGTGCTGCCTCTCCCCCAAACAACCCGGCCTGCTCCGCCCCGCGCCCCAAACAACCCAGCCTGCTCCGCCCCGCGCCCCAAACAAGCCAGCCTGCCCCTCCCTCAACTCACTTGCCCAAATCCCTGGCCGCCTTTGCCTTCCTCGACGGCTCGACCGTGTCTGGGGTGACTAGCACGATGCGGGTGCTGCCGCTCATGTTGAGGCTCTTGGAGAACTGGCGGCATGGGGAGGCAGGGGGAGGCAGGGGGGCAGCGGGGTGAGCGGCGGGGCCGGCAGCAGCGTATGGGAGGCGTGGGCGGCTGGCTGGGTGTGCTTCCCTAGGGCTCGCCCCGAACCACCAGTGACGGCAGTGAGCGGCAGCGCTTCTACTTTCCGTCAGCGGCACGCACCCACAGCCACCACCCTGCCACCCACCGCCGCCACTGGCCCGCCCGCCAGCTGCACCCACCTCGGCGCCTGTGCAGCGCAGCAGCAGGGCCATGATCCCTCGCTCGGCGCCGCGGGCGTCAAAGCCCGACAGGCAGCAGCGGTGGGAGGAGGGCGTGGTGAGGGCGGCCAACGGGAAGGGGCTGTGGCGGTTGGCGTCGCCGCCGGGCGGCGCGTACGGCGCGGGGCGGCCGTGCGCGATGCTGGAGAGCAGCCACACCAGGTTCACTGCCTTCTTCAGCATGCCGGCAGCCAGCACGTGCTCAGGCTGCTTGCGGTGCTGCAGCAGGCAGTAGTCTGCGGCCGCCATGTCGCCCACCACGCTGCCGCCGTGCCGGGCTGCGGGCAGCGTGCGCAGCGTGCGGGGTGGGGCCAGCGGCGAGCTCGGCTCAGAAGGGAGGGGATGAGGTGCGGCGTTATGGTGCAGGCCCCAGCGCCACAAGCACGCAGGCGGCAAGCGGCAAGCAGTGTGTGCGCCAGGCAGGCGGGGCCAGAGGAGGCGCCACCCACCCACGATCTCCTGCACAGCCAGCGTGGCGTCCTCCTGCTCAGGGTCCTCCTCCAGCCGGTGGTCCATCTTGACGAAGAAAGTCAGGCCCTGCTGGCAGCAAACAGGGGCGGGCTGGTGGGGCGCCAGCGGCGGCGAGCAAGAGAGCCCGGCGGCGCGGCACACAGCGGGAGGGCTCCGCCCGACGGGCCCCCTAGGCCGTCCCCGGCCTCGTCTCGGGCACCCGCGCACCTCTAGGGCCCCGCGGCCCGCCTCCTCCGCCATCCCTGAAAACTGGGAGTGATCAAAGAGCCCACGGCTGCTCCTTGTGGCTGCCAGTGCACCCTGCCGGCGGGAGATGTGGACAGCCCGAAGCGAGAATGGAGGCGCGCGGCGCCGCGCCGCCCTAGCCCCCACTATGGCATCACGCTGCGAGCGCTGTGCTGGCCGCCGCCCGCCCCGACACCCTGCTGTTGTTATCTGTGGCTCAAGTGTAGGCGAGGTGCTTACAGCCAGTGCGGCAGCATCGGGTCCAAATCAAGTGCGTCAAAACAAACACGGCACGGCGCCGGAATCAAAGGTCAAAACGGTGCGTCGGGCTGCGCAGCCGCGGCAGAGGCCCCGCCGCTTCTGGGGTTGCCCTCTGCCCGCTTGCGCCGCATCAAGGGTGCGTCGGTACGGCCACCAAAGCCAGCAGGGAGGCAGTCTCCAAATGCGGCTGGGAGGCAGGCGGTGGCCAGCTCACAAGAATGGAGGAATGAAGGTTTGCTTGGTACAGGGGAGCCGGCCGGCACAGCGCCATGCTTGTGCAGCACGGGGGGCGCCAGGGGAGGCTGAGTGGCGATGGAAAACGGCATGTGGGCGAGGAAAAGGCAAGGGCCGGCTGGTTGCCGCACCCGGCTAGGGTGGCGGCACGCAGCGGGGCGGCGCTTTTTGAAACGGGCCGGAGGAAAGGGCCGGAGCGAGGAGAGCCGGGTCACGGCGAAGCATATTCAGGGCACGAGCTCAAGTGGTGGCAGGGGCAGGGAAAGGAGGCAGTGGGAGCAAGGAGACAGGGGTAGAGTATGTCAGTGCAGACGGCGGCAGCCCCCCCGGTGCATGCACAAGTTGCATGGTCGGGGTGGGCAGGCCACGAGTTCGTTTTCGACGCTACGGGACTAGACAAGGTGGGGAATAATCGGAGCATTGGGGTTCCAGAGGGTAGACACTGCGTGCGTACAAAGAAAGATAGGGCGGTGTGCAGGAGGGGTGCGCGAGGCGGCGCCCCGACCAGCACAGGCCGCCTGGCTGCCTAATCCTAGAGGTGCGCCCGCCTGCCCCCGGTGTGCTTCGGGGTACGCGGTGTGCATGCGTGGTGCGCCCCCAAAGCTGCTGAAAGGAGGGACAGGCGGGCGGGTCGTATGCCTGTAGCGACACTGCAAGGGGGCAGCGCAGCGCTGCTGCTGCTGCTGCTGCTGCTGCTGCTGCCCGCGCCGCATTGCAGCCGCGGGGGCCACGCTAGCGGCGCGCCGCCGAGGTGACAGCGAGGGCCAGGCGCTGCGAGCGGTCCAGGCCGCGCAGGGTGGGCAGCGAGGCGCGCGGCGGGCTGGCCGGCGCGGCACCGCGGCCCCACAGCCCGCCGCCGCCGGGCGCGCCCTCCACCGCCGACTGCGGCCGGCCCGCCATCAGGCCCGCGGCGCCGCGGGTGGCCGCGCCCGCCAGGCTGCCCGCAATCACTGCCGCCTGGCTGGTGGTGCGCGTGGTGGCGGCGCCGGCGCGGTACACCGCGGTACCAGCCGCCGCCAGTGTGGCCTGCGCCGCCGTACGCACGCTGGCCGCCACGCGCGCCCCCACAGTCACCGTCTCCCGCAGCGCCGGCGCCTGCGCCGTGGAGGCCGCCAGGGTGGCCACCGCCGCGGTGGTGCCCACCACCACCGGCTTGTGCACCAGCGCTCGCCGCACGGGCCCAGCAAGCGCCTGCCGCACGGGCGCCATCAGCACCTTGCCCATGGGCTGCAGCCGCGCCTGCGGGGAGGGCACAATACAGAGTGGCGGGGGGTGCGGGTCAGGTGGGTGGGGGTGAGTAGTAGGAGGAGGGTTGGGAGGATAGATGCGGCAGTGATGTGACAGAGGAGAGGGGTCTCCACAGCAGACGACGCACACCTCGATGCAAGCAACGGCAGCCGAGCAGCGCAGCACAACAGAACACAGCAAGCCTGTGTGCCCCGTGCCTGCCTGCCGGCTACGGCATGCGCGCCCCCACACCCCCCGGCAGCAGCAGGCACGCAGGCACACAGGCGGCAGCAGCAGGCACACGAGCGGCGGCGGCGGCGCACCGTGGCCCCCGGCAGCAGCGCCAGCGGGCGCAGCCGCGCCAGCGCCTTGTGCCCGCTCAGCGCCAGCACGCCGCACATGCCCACGTTGCCCGCCAGCTGCACCTTGCCCCAGTTGGCCAGGTCTGCGAGGAGGGGGGCGGGCAGGGGAGGGGAGGGAAGCACGCAGGGTCAGGCAGGCACGCGCAGGCAGATGGCTGGGCAGGAGCCTGGGCAAGCAGACGGCTGGCACGCTGGCTGCACGCCGCCGCCTCTCAGCATCCCGCATCCCGCTCCACAACCCCAGGCGCAGACCCTACCCCCGGCACTGCCCCGACCACCGTCCCCGCCACCACCCCAGGCACCCACCACCGCCACCGCCACCGCCACCGCCCCAGCCTCTAAACAGCCCAGGCACCCCCACCCACCCACCCAGAAACCGCCCCCACCCACGGGCACCCCCAC
>NW_005435052.1:208982-223007 GCF_000147415.1 Chlorella variabilis | reverse complement strand
TGGCGGGCCGCTGCCGCCGCCGCGCGCCGCCACTGGCGCTGCCCGAGCTGAGCCTGCGCGTGGCTCGACCCCCACCCCCCACACCACCACCACCCACACACCCCCACCTGCAGGTCGTTTGGCAACGTCAGCAACATCATGATCAAGGCCAACGAGCTGGAGAACTCGACGCAGGTGGGTGGGTGGGGTGTGGCAGGGTGTGTGTGCTAGGGCGGCGTGGTTCGTGTGTGGGTGTGAGTGGTGCGGCAGGTGGGTGGTGTGTGTGTCTGGGAGGGCGGTGTGGCGTGTGTGTTGTGGTGCCACTGCCTGCCCAGGGCCCAGGCCCACGCCCCTTACCAGCACACCCCACCCCCTCCCAGCCCTCGCAAACACACCTCCCAGCCCCCACCAGCACACCCCACCCCTCCCTGCCACTCGCAAGTACTCCACCCCGCCTCACACACCACCACCACCACCACCACCACCACCACCCCACCCCACCTGCCCCCTCCCACCAACACCTCCCGCAGACCTATGTCGACTTCATGTCGCGCTTCACCGGCCGCGACAAGGAGGAGGTCCGCCGCGACGTGGGGCGCAACAGGTGCGTGGAGGGGCGGGCGGCTGGTCCCTGGTGGGGGGGGCGCCGTGCCCCCGGCTGCCGTCGCCGCCGCCGCGCGCGGCTCCCTGCCGCCTGGGCCGAGCCCACCTGGCCACCCGGCACCTCCTGGCGCTTTCTCAGGCCCCAGGGCCCCTCTGCCAGCCCTCTCCATGTGCCGCATGTACTGCATGTACCTCCCTCAGCATATACCGCATGTACTGCCCTGGTACCGCAGGTACTTCACCCCCGACCAGGCCGTGGAGTATGGCATCATCGATAAGGTCATGCAGCCCAGCGACGCGGTGGTGGTGAGCGCAATGGCTGCTGCCCGCCTGCCTGCTGGTGCTGCCGCCTGGGCCCCCCCCCCCTGCTGCCACTGCCTGCTGCTGCTCCGTCCCGTCCCTCCTGCCACCGCCTGCTGCTGCTGTGTCCCGTCCCTCCTGCTCCCATCGCTGGGGGCTGCGCCAGCGCCTGGCTCCCTGCTCTGCTGCCGCTGCCGCCGCCGGCGCGCCCCGCCCTGCCGGCCTGCCTCCCGGCCGCCCTCGTCGCCCTGGCCGTTCCACGGCCCACCGCTTGCTGCTCCTGGTCCCCTGCCTGGCCCCGCAGATTGAGCGGCGGGACTATGAGGGTATGCTCCGCTCCAGCCAGGCCCAGAGCCGCCCGCGCAGCAGCGGCGCCATGGCCGGCGCCGACGCCTGAAAGCCGCGCGGTGCCCTCTCCCCTTGCGGCGCCCCCAGCACCGCTGCCACTGGTCTGGGCCGCTGCGGCCTGGCGGGCCAGACCGGCCCCGGCGGCGCCTGCTCTCTCTGGCCAGGTGGCGTGCGTGTCGGTTCGGCGCCGCGCCGATGCACCGGCGCACCTCTCAGTAGAGCTCCCTCCGTCTGCAGGCTGTTTTCTCCTTGCAGCCAGGGAGTCCCGCGCCTGAGCTCTGCTTCCCCTCCCTCTTCTGTCTCCGCCTCCCTTGTTGCCTGTCTCCGCCCATCGCACTCCAGTGCCGCATCCCCCTGCTGGGAAGCGTTGGCTGCAGCAGGCACTGCGCCGCCTGCAACGGCTGACGCTCGTTCATTGTAATTCTAGCACCAGTTGTGCAGTCCATCGCTGTTGAGAGAACGGCTCGGCCGGCGACGGCGCCCCGCCAAGGCGCGCCTCGCTGGCGACGCCCATAAATTTGAAAGATTTTGGTCGGTACAGCGTTTTGCCGCAGCCGTCCTCTCTTTGATGTCGATAGGCCACTTCTGGGGCCCCAAACCGACAGCCTTCAGGAGCGTGATCTGTTTCAAAACTGATTTCAAGAACTCCTCAGCTCCCGCAGCTAACAGCTCCCGCTTGCATTCATCAATGCTTCCGCGAAGCCGCCGCCAGGCCCAGCAGCAGCTGCAGGGCCAGCACGCTCCCGCCACGATCGGCTCGCTGAGCGACGACCTGCTGGCCAAATGCTTCGCCCTGATCGGGCAGAAGGACCTGTGAGTGCGCATGGGCGGCTTCGCAGAGCCCCACAGCGTGGCCCGCCCCTGCCGCTGCCGCCAACGCGCTGCCGTTCGCTGCTGCTCACCGGGCTTGTGACCATGCTTGCAGGCTGTCCAGGGCGGCGCTGGTGTGCCGCCGCTGGCGTGCGGTCAGCGCCAGGACTGAGCTGCTGCGGGAGGTGGCGTTCTATGGCAGTGCCAGTGAGGGATCCGCCACGGTACAGCGCGCCCCCTCGCTGCTGCTGTGGATGCAGCGGCACGGCCAGGGCGTGCGCAGCCTTGACCTGGGCCTCGGAATCCGTGACACGCGCGGCACTGATGAGGAGATGGAGGTCGTGTCCCTGCTAGACGGCTGTATCACCGTCTGTGCCGGCAGCCTGGAGCGCCTGACGCTGTGCCTATTCGGCCACAGCTACACGCTTGGGGCCTGGACAGCCATAGCGCATCGCCTGGAAGAGCTGACGCTCGACATGGAGATCTGCACGGTCTGGGCCACCCTGGAGCACCTGACCTCCCTGCAGCGCCTGCATCTCGACGCTGTGGAGTGGCAGCTGGGCACCACCATGGCCCTGCCCGCCTCGCTCACCCGCCTGTGCATCTCAAACCACGACGCAGAGGAGCCGCCCTCCCAATGGCAGGTGACAGGGGGGGGCACTGTGTTTGAAGGTGTATGCTGGTCAGGCCACCTGCGGCAGGGTTGCTGGCATCAACACAAGCTTGCAGGCACCCATCCTTCCACGCTTTGGCGTCGCCGCTGGGTTTTGAATGTTGCGTTAATTGCTGACTAGCAAGCTGACCCCTTGCTTGCAGGTGGCCACTCTCGCCAACTTGCGCAGCCTCCAGTTTTCCAGGGTTGGCTACCACTCAGCCAGCATGACCTCCCTGCGCCAGCTCACCTCGCTGCGCCACGCAGCATTTTCGCATTGCCACCTGCCAGACAGCCTGTCGGAGCTGACTCAGCTGGAGGTGCTGGAGGTTCGCAGTCCCGAGGGCCCAGCCGATGCTGTGGCATCCAGCCTGGGCGGTGCGCTGCAGCATTTGACACAGCTGACGGGGCTGTGGCTTGACGACATGCCCGCAGCGGCCGTGGGCCTGGCATCGTTGGCGCCGCTGGGCCGCCTGCAGTGGCTGTACCTGGGGCTGCGGGACCCAGCAGATGAAGCAGAGGCTGCTCTGCTGCGTGGCTCAGCACTGCCGCTGGGCCCCTGGCAGCGCAGCCTGCGGCGCCTGGCCACATCCTTTCAGCTTGCGCAGCAGAGCCTGCCGTTTTTGGCTGGAGCGGAGCAGCTGGAGCACCTCGCTTTCTTCCAGCCTCCAGCAAGGCAGCACGGCAGATCAGCAGAGTGGCGCGCCTTCTGGCAGTGGGCGGGAGAGCATGCGCCCCATCCAGTCACTACCCCTGCACCTGTGAATGGTTCCCGTCCTTGCACAGAGAGACAGAGAGCGTTCTGGGTCCATAGCTCTGCCAGCCGGGCTCCTTGCAGGATGTGGCTGCTCTGCAGCCACCAGCGCTGCATTCGTCGGCGGTGCACCCAGCGCCTGCGCCCGCCACGCTGGCAAGATCTCTACCTAGTCGGGACTGTAGACCCCGGCACCCGTTTTCCGAGCCGCGCAAGCTGCATCACGGCATCTGCAGCCGCGTTAATGCCTCCCCACGCCCGCCAGGCCCAAGGCCAGGAGCCCGCGGCCGCCACGATCGGCTCGCTGAGCGACGACCTGCTGGCCGCGTGCTTCTCTTTGCTGGAGCAGGCGGATCTGTGAGTGCGCATGGACCGCCCGCGCCTGGCTGCGGCAGGCTGGGAGACTGGACAAGCCTGCCCCGGGGAGGCGGCGGCGGCGGCCAACACCTGGCGCCGCCCACTCCCGCCACCCCATCACAACCCTGTCTGCACCTGCAGGCTCTCCAGGGCGGCCCTGGTGTGCCGCCGCTGGCGTGCGGTCAGCAGCATGCCAGAACTGGTGCAATGCGTGAGGGTTCGCAGTTGCAATGCCGCCCTACCCGCTTCCCAGTCGCTGCTGCGGTGGATGCAGCGGCACGGCCACGCGGTGCGCAGCCTTGACATAGAAAAAAAGACTACTTTCCGGCCCGGCGACGAAGCGGAGTTCACGTCTTTGCTGCACGGCTGTCTAAGCATGTGTGCAACCAGCCTGGAACAGCTGACTGTCTTCTTTGGTTTGCCTGAGCCGAACTACACCCTGGGCAGCTGGGCGGCGGCAGTGCACTGCCTGGAAGATCTCAAGCTCTCAAGCTTCGTCACCTTCACGGCTTGGATCTCCCTTGAAGGCCTGACCTCCCTGCAGCGCCTGCATCTGGAAGCACAGCAGTGGCAGCTGGGCGCCGCCGTCGCGCTGCCTGCCTCGCTCACCCACCTCCATATAGAAGGCCACCAGGCAGAAGAGATGCCCGCCCAGGCGAGAGGGAGGGGCAGCAAGGGGCAGTGTGTGAACAGAAAAATGGCTGCCAGCTGCTTTGCGGCCACCGGGCTTGAGTGGCATCGACTCGGCCCTGCTGACACCTCTTTGCTTTACCGCCCCCACCTTTCCTGCAGGTGGCCTCCCTCACCAACCTGCGCAGCCTTACGCTGGATTTTGTTCAGTACAGCGCAGCCAGCATGGCCAGCCTGACACGGTTCACCTCACTGCGCCGTGCAACTTTTGAACTGTGTGCGCTGCCCGGCAGCCTGTCAGAGCTGACGGGGCTGCAGGTGCTGGACATCAACTGCCCAAAGGAGGCTGCCGTTGCCAGCCTGGCCGCAGCCCTGCCCCGGCTCACCCAGCTGACGGGGCTGCGGCTGGAGGGGCTGCCAGCAGCGGCCACGGCCTCGGCATCCATTGCCGCCCTGACCCGCCTGCACTGGATCTATTTGTGGCCCATGACCGCCTTACGACGCGAAGCGGCTGTAGCAGAGGATGCACTGCCGCTGGGGCCCTGGCAGCGCAGCCTGCGGCACCTGATGACAACATTTCTGCTGGCGCAGCGCAACCTGCGCTTCCTGAGCGGCGCAGAGCAGCTGCAGCGCCTCAGCTTCCTGCAGCCGCCAGCCCCCCCGGCTGGTGCCGAGGCACAGTGGCACGCCTTCTGGCGCTGGGCGGAGAAGCATCCGCCCCTGCAGTCTATTGGCTTTGAGGCAGAGGAAGCGGTTGATACGCCCCTGGTGGAGGCAATGCTGCAGCTGCAGGCCCGGCGCCCAGCGCTGCTCATTGACACCCGGCTCGAGGTGCACTCCCTTTGCAGGGAGCACTATTCCGATGTGTCTTCAGATTGAGCTGGATGAGAGTTTTGTTCTTCCCCTGTGTTGTTGGTTTTTGCCCCGCCCTGCACTGCCGATTGTGTCCCAACTCCAGCTTTACCAACACATGTGAACGTTACTCGACCCCTTTACCAGAACTACTGCTAGGTACCGCCAGGGCAGTGCTGCCCCAGCTGCACCGCCCTGGCGGCAGGCCTCCCAACTGGTGCTCTGCGTGTGGCGCTGCTGAGGGCGGCTGGTTGGGTTTACGGACGCTGTCGCCACCCAGGGAGGGCAATAGCCCCCTCCACCGTACAGCCGACCAGCATGATGCCAACTCCATTGGCTCGGGACTCGGCAGCGCAGTGCGGCTCCGTGGGCGCGGCCAGAACCGAAGTGCAGAGTTGCCTGTGTTGGCACCTCAGGTCGCACGTGCAGCTCAAATCATTACTATTGGGCTCCTTGCAGGATGTGGCTGCTCTGCAGCCACCACGGCCACTGTCGCCGGCGGTGCACCCAGCGCCTGCGCCCGCCCCGCTGGCAGGGGGGTGCCTGGCTCCTGCATTGCAAGCCCCGCAACCTGCATCACGGCATCTTCGGCCGCGTTCCAATGCCTCCCCGCGCCTCCCACCAGGGCCAGGGCCAGCAGCCCGCCGTCGCTCGCTCAGCGACGACCTGCTGGCCAAGTGCTTCTCCCCGCTGGACCAAGAGGAGTTGTGAGTTGGGGTTGGACAGCCCGCGCCTGGTTGCGGCGGTTCTGGAGGCTCGACAAGCCTGCCCCTCCCCTGCCGTCACCCGCTCCCGACACCCCCAACCCTGTCTGCACCTGCAGGCTCTCCAGGGCGGCACTGGTGAGCCGCCGCTGGCGTGCGGTCAGCACCAGGCCAGAGCTCGTGCGGAGCGTGAAGTTCTTGGGCAGCGAATGCGGCGACGGCGCCGCCGCCGTGCGGGCTGCCCACTCGCTGCTGCGTTGGATGCAGCGGCACGGGCAGGCGGTGCGCAGCCTTGACCTGGGCCTGGAGGTATATGTCGAGCTCAGCGCTGTTGTGCAGAACGAAATGGTATCCCTGCTGGACGGCTGTGTCAGCGTCTGTGCCGGCAGCCTGGAGTGCCTGGAGCTGCACCTAAGCGACTTCAACCACATGCTTGGGTCCTGGGTGGCGGCTGCACACCGCCTGGAGGATCTGAGGCTCTCAGGGCTGGCCTGCATGACAGCCTGGGCCACCCTGGAGCACATGGCCTCGCTGCAGCGCCTGGATCTGTGGGCAGGGGAGTGGCAGCTGGGCACCGCCGTGGCGCTGCCCGCCTCGCTCACCCGCCTCAGCATAGATCTCCACCAGGCAGAAGAGATGCCCGCCCAAGTGAGAGTCAGGGCAGCAAGGAGCAGTGTGTGAACATATAAATGCCAGCCAGCTGCGTTGCGGCTACCGGGCTTGAGTGGCATCGACTCGGCCCTGCTGACACCTCTTTGCTTTACCGCCCCCACCTTTCCTGCAGGTGGCCGCCCTCACCAACCTGCGCAGCCTTACGCTGGATTTTGTTCAGTACAGCGCAGCCAGCATGGCCAGCCTGCGGCACCTGACCTCGCTCCAGCACGCATCTTTCGAGTACTGTGAGCTGCCAGACAGCCTGTCGGAGCTGACTCAGCTGGAGGTGCTGAAAGTTGTCAACCCCCGTGGCGAGGCCTCCGCTGTGGCTGCCAGCCTGGACGGCGCCCTGCGGCGCCTCACTCAGCTGACGGGGCTGTGGCTGGACGGCATGCCCGCAGCGGCCGTGGGCCTGGCATTGTTGGCGCCGCTGGCCCACCTGCAGTGGCTGTACCTGCAGTCTCGGAACACACCGCAAGGGTAGGCGGCTGCAGCAGAGGCTGCGCTGCCGCTGGGCCCCTGGCAGCGCAGCCTGCGGCACCTGGCGACAACATTTCCGCTGGCGCAGCAGAGCCTGCTGTTCCTGAGCGGCGCAGACCGCCTGCAGCGCCTCAGCTTCCTGGACATCCCGAGCCAGACATGGCATGGTGATCGGGCGACGTGGCACACAGACCATGCCCCTTTGCAGCGCCTCGAGTTCGATAGCGGCTCGACGATCCCCACGGACTTGGCAGAGGCATTGTTGCAGCTCAAGGACCGGCGCCCAGCGCTGCGCATCATTAGGCTCCGTTCGTATTCCTTGCGACAGGAACTGCTTTCCAAGTGGGAGTGGTAAAGTGCACGCAAGGACGCGGTTTGCTCGCCCTGCAAGAATTGATTGTTGTTCATCAAAATCTAGTACCAGACCATGTGCTTGTAATTCGTATCAATTCTCAGCGGGGAGGATAGTTTGTGGGGCCTGGCCTGCTTCGAATCAATGAATATTGACTATTGTCTCCGTGCGGCGCGCGCTAGCGGCGCTGCGCGCCAGGTGGCGCGGCAGTCTGGGGCTGCTAGCAGAACCACCCGATCGCCACCTGATCACATCAGCCACCTGCATTTGGCAGCTGGCCAAGGGCTTGCGTGGGCCGGCAAGCAGGCATCCCTCGTCCATCTCTGGTCCATTGCTTGCTGCAGCTCTGTACACAGCACATATGTATGCGTAGTCAGGTGGTGGAATAGCGGGACCTTCCCCCGAGCGCCATGGTCAAGCTGTGCTGCCACTGCGGGCAGCAGCGCGCGGTGCTGCGCCGCCCCAAGACCTTTGAGCAGCTCTGCCGCGAGTGTTTCTACGCGGCACTAGAGGAGGAGGTGCACCAGACCATCGTGGGCGCGCGGCTGTTCCGCCCGGGCGAGCGCGTGGCGGTCGCCGCCAGCGGCGGCAAGGACAGCACTGTGCTGGCACATATGATGACTACGCTCAACCAGCGCCACGGGTGGGCTCAGGGGAAATCATCCTGCGCGTCCGGGCACGGCGGCTGGCGACCGCCGGAGGGCCGCTTAAGAGGGAGGCTGCCCGGCGGCTCGGCTGCCCGCGCCGCCGCTCCCCACGGCGCCCGCCTCCCGCTGTGGCCGCCCTCGTGCGTGGGCGCACTCACAGCACCCGTCCTGCCCGCAGGTACGGCCTGGACCTGTTCCTGCTGTCCATAGACGAGGGTATCAGCGGGTACCGTGACGACAGCCTGGACACAGTGAAGCGAAACGAGGCGCAGTACCAGGTGGGTGCCAGGTGTCTGCGGTACACGTGTACCAAGTGCACTTGCAGCACCCTGCCGGCTCAGCGTGCTGCTGGGCGGCTGCGCGGGGACCGCGGGTCGCCGCCGCGTGGCTGGGCAGCTGGCTGGGGTACCCTGCCACCGGGATCCTCGCCTCCTGCTTGGATCACCTCTGCACTCCAGCCTGGTGCCTCCTGCATGGATCACCTCTGCACTCCAGCCTGGTGCACACAAGGGTGTGCACGCGCATCTCCACTGGATGCATTCCCGTGGGCACCCTCATTCCAATGCGGCATGCTCCACATGCACCGTTCACTGCCCCGCGCTCCCCTTCCCCCACCCACCCGCCCGCAGATCCCGCTGCACGTCTTTTCCTACAAGGACCTGTACGGCTGGACCATGGACGAAATCGTGCGGGAGATCGGCACCCGCTCCAACTGCACCTTCTGCGGGGTCTTCCGGCGCCAGGTGCGGCTGCCGGGGGGTGCGGGGGTGTGGGCGCGCCTCGTGGGGGCGCGCAGCTGGGACCAGTACGCAATGTGGTACCGCTGATAGGTTACTGCTGCCGCTAGGTGCCCAGGGTATGGGGCTGCACGTGAGGACTGCGGATGCGGGAGCAGGTGCCGCCGCGCAGGCCCACGCTTGCCGACGCCGCTGCTGCTGCCGCCGCTGCCGCTGCCTGCCCACCTCTCGCCGCCCCTCCCTCCCTCGCCTGCCCTCCCTCGCCTGCAGGCGCTGGACAGGGGGGCGGCATTGGTGGGTGCCCACAAGATTGCCACGGGGCACAACGCCGACGACGTGGCGGAGACGGTGCTCCTCAACATCATCCGAGGGGATGTGCCGCGGTGGGTGGGCCGGTGCCTGGGCTGGGCTGTGTGTGGTTGTGTGGCCGGTGCATGTGCAGGGCCGCATGGCCTTTCATTCTGCTGGCGTGTTGCGTGTACAGCCTGCCGATCCGCAACCAGACTTGCAACACAGACGCCTCGCTTGACCTCTGGGGGCAGCGGTGTGGTGTGGTGGGTGGGTGGGCAGGCGGGCGCCCGCCTGGCACGCGCGCATGTCAGCGGCGGCGGGCTGGGTGCCGTCGCCGGCGTGTGGCAGCGGCAGCCAGCCGCGCATGTCGCCAGGCCTGGCGTGACGGCGCCTCCTGCTCCTCTCCTGCGCCTCACTCCTTGCGCCGCAGGCTGGGGCGGTGCGCCAACATCATTACAGGAGAGGACTCATCGCTGCCGCGGGTCAAGCCCTTCAAGGTGCGCCCGCGGCTGGCTGTGAGGTTTCGTGCTGTTGTTGCCCCTGTGGGTGTGGGTGTGGGTGCGGTGAGGGTGGATGTGTCGCACTGTGAGCGGAGACCCGCGGGATGGAGAGCCGCGCAGCTCTTGGCATCAGCGGCGCCCGCCTGCCCGCCCGCCGCTGAACAAGTGGCCCCTGTCCTGCCCGCCCCTTGCACCGCCCGGCCCATGCGCCGCAATCCTGCGCCGCCTCCCATGTACCGCCCCATGTACCGCCCATGTACCGCCTGCAGTACACGTACGAGAAGGAGATAGTCATGTACGCCTACTTCAAGCGCCTAGACTACTTCTCCACAGGTGGGTGGCAGCTGGCAATGGTAGCTGTGCATGGTGGAGCTGCCGCTGGGGAAAAGGCTGATTGGGGGCCGCCACGCCGCTTTGGCCCCACCAGGACCGCCTTCCGCGCGCACCCACACACCCACACACCCACACACTCCTGCAGAGTGCATCTATGCGCCGTATGCGGCCCGCGGCTTTGCCCGAGAGTTTGTGAAGGACCTCGAGGTGGGTGGTGCGCCCGCTGTGTCCGCTGTGCCCGCTGTGCCCGCTGCCGTGCATGCTACGCCTGCTGCCATGCCCGCCATATCTGCCGTGCCAGCCGGCTGCGGGCTGTGGGGCTTGCAGCTGCTGTGGTCAGGTTCGTGATTCCCTCCCTTTCCTCCCCTCCCATGCAGGCGGCCCGCCCCTCAGCCATCGTGGACCTCATCCGCTCGGCAGAGCGCTTCCGGGTGCCGGGCGCCAGCGGCAGCGGTACCGGCGGTACCGGCGGCAAGGGGACTGCGCTGCCGCAGCCGGGCAGCTGCCAGCGGTGCGGCTACATCTCGAGCCAGGTGGGCTGGTAGGATGCTTGGTGTGGTGGCGGGCAGGTTTTATGAGCTGGCGGGCGGGCTGGCTGTGCTGGTGGCTGGTGGGGCTGGTGGGCGCCTGCTGTGCCCGGCTGCCTGCCCTCTTCCCCTACCTTCCCCGCCACCGGGGATCGGCACGCACAGCCAGACGTGTCCTCGCCTTTGCCTTGCCTGCAACCCCGGCCTGTCTCCTGATACCCCGGCCTGTCAGTGCCCTCACGCTCCCTCCCTCGACTCCGCTCTGCTCCACCCTGCCCCTGCCCTGACCCTGACCTTGTCCCCTCGCCTGCAGCCTGTGTGCAAGGCATGCATGCTCCTAGAGGGTCTCAACAAGGGGTTGCCCCGCCTGGGGGTTAGCCGCACCAAGCGCGCGCCCAAGGCCGCCCCGGAGGCAGCAGCGGCCAGCAGCGGAGGGGGAGGAGGCGACGGCGGCGCAGGTGCCTGCGCCAGCACCCAGTGCGCGGCTGGGTGCAGCTGCCAGCAGCAGCGGCAGGCTGGCGCGGCGGCCGACCAGCCCGGCGGCGGCGGCAGCGGCAGCGCAGCAGCAGCCTGCTGTGGCGGCGGCGGCTGTGGCGGGAGCGCCAGCACGCGGGGTGCAGCGGCACCAGCAGCGGCAGCAGGCGAAGCGGCGGCAGCGCTAGAAGACGCGCCCCTAGCAGCGGCATTGGCGTCGGCGGCAGGGGCGGCAGGCATCAGGGAAGCGGCAGAGGCAGGGGGCGGGCACGCCTACCTGCAAAACAAGTCCAGCATCGAGTCCCACCCCTCGGCAAGGCAGCTGGCCCAGTGACGCTGTTTTCGTGGGCCGATCAGCTGCTCAGCATCTGTCGCTGCTGGGCACGCTGCGCTTCCGCAGACCACGGCAGCTCCCCTCGCTTCCCGCTTTGGCCGACTGCGCCGTGTCTCGTTGAACAAATGCAATAAGCTAGCGAGATCAGGGCTGCGAGGCATATCCACTTTTGCTTGGCCTGCAAGAGAGCCCCGCTCTCAGGCCTGCATTTCACCTGGGACGGCCTGCATCGCCCTCCGATCGGTATTTGAATCGAACAAGGCAGAATGGCGCAGCCTATGAGCGCGCCCACCCCCAGCGCTGCGACGGGCAGGCCCACCTCGATCGCGCCGGCCCCTCGGAAGCTCTTTACCCTCCATCCGGCGATCAGAGCGGCACCCACCCCGGGGCTGCAGCGCCGCAGGCGCCCGGCACCCCCCGCCGCTGCCGCCGCCGCCGAGCCAGCGCCGGCCGACCTGGCCCCGGCGGCTGCACCCGCGCCCCACCCCGCCCGCCAGCCCCTGCCGGGGCGCGTGCCCTGGCACGAGGCGGGCCAGGGGTTGGAGCTGTACGCCGATGGTAGCGCCAGCTTCAGGGCATGGGGGCCCCATGCCTCGGCGATGGTACTGGAGCTTGTGCCTGCCGGCCAGTTCATCCCCACCCCCGCTGCCGCCGCCGCGCCGCAGCCGGCAGGCGGCGAGGGCCAGGCGCCGGCGCTTAAGGCCGTGCCGGAAGCAGTGCAGACGGCGGTGAAGGAGGTGCAGCTGAGCCGACACGGCGACGACTGGGGCGCAGACCTGGTGAGAGGGTTGCCTGCCTGGCCGGCTGGCTGGGTTGGCTTGGTTGGCTGGCTGGCCGCAGCCTGCTGGTGCTGCCTGGCAGTGCTGCGCTGCCGGCGACGCTCCGTGCCGCCGCCCGGCAGCCCCATGCCTGTCGTCGGCCCGCATTCTCAGCCAGCAAGCCCACACCCATGTGAAGGTAGCGGTGCGTCGCCTTACAAAAGACTAACCGCAGCTGGCATCGCCTGTTCTCCCCTGCCCCTCCCTGCTGCAGCCCCCCGGCCTGGCCCCCCACGGCACCGCCTACCGCCTGGTGCTGACCGGTCCCGGCGGCTCCCGCCTGGTGCGGCGCGACCCCTGGGCCCGCTCTGCGGAGCACACAACCTCTTGGTGCTTTGTGCACAGCGCCGACGCCTACCAGTGGCGCCACCCGGACTGGCAGCCGCTCAGCTTCGACAAGGTGGGGGCGGCGGGGCAGCGGGGGTGGGGGGGCGGCGGCGGTGTGCGGCTGCGTGCATGGTGCATGTGGTGGCCGGCAGCATGCCTGAGAGCGAGGCCAGTGCCCTCAGGGCTTCACACGCACACCAGCCCCCAAACCACGGCCTCATCCCACCTTGCATCCACCCTGTGCTGCCATCATTGCGTACCGCCCCTGCCACCTGGTGCCGCCCTCAACCCGTACCATACCATCCCGTACCGCCCCTGGTACCGCCCCTGGTACCGCCCCTGGCACCGCAGTACATCATCTACGAGATGCACGTCGGCTCCTTCACGCCGGAGGGCACGCTGGCGGCTGCCGCCGCCCGCCTGCCTCACGTGGCCGCCCTGGGCTTCACCCTCATCGAGCTGATGCCGTGCCAGGAGCACTCCGACCCGTGGGTGGGTGGAAAGCAGGGGAAACGAAAGAAAGATTGAATGACAGGGAGACATGCGGGCATGGTGGCAGGAGGATGGAGCGACGCCTGCCTGCCTGCAACCCTTTGAGCCGGCTTCCTGCCACCGCTGAGCCGCGCCGCGGGCGCCGCCCCGCCGCCGCCCGCAGGGCTACAACCCGCGTCAGCTGCTGGCGCTGCACCGTCCGATGGGCACGCCAGAGGTGGGGGGCGGGCCGCACTTGGGCAGGAGCTTTGCATGCCAGTGTCAGAGCTGGGAGCTGGGGTGGTTACGGCTTGGCAGCTCCGCTCCAGCCCAGCCCTGCCCCCGCATCTCCTGCCTCCCTACATCACCCAGCACACCCAAAACTAAACAACCCTGCTGGCCCCATCCCCCGCCTCATTCTGTGCAGGACATGAAGGCTTTTGTGGACACGGCCCACGGGCTGGGGGTGGGGGTGATGATGGATGTGGTGCTGCACCATGGCGCCCCCTCTGGCAACATGCTGTGGGACTGGGACGGTGGGTGCATGCGCGGCAGCGCGGATCTTTATGGCAGTTTGTTTTTGTCATGGAAAGGGGGCCGGCAGCGGGCCGACAGGCAGCCTGGCGTACAGCCCCTGCTCGTGCGCATCGTGCGATGCCACGCCCGCGGTGTGGCGGGTCCACCCGAAGCGCTGCATTTAGTGTTGGGACCGCGGGTGTGAGTGCCGGGCGGTGCGGCTAGCGGCTGGCGGCTGGCACACCGCTGGCACCTTGCCCTCTTGCGTGTGGAGTTTCAGGGACGCTGCGGTGTGTGTCTGTGTGTGTGCCGGCGCAGGGTGGGAGCAGGGCGCCAACGGCGGCATCTATCACGAGGGCGCCCCCGACTGCCCCTGGGGCCGCCAGTGGGCCTTCTGGAAGGGAGAGGTGCGCCGCTGCCGCCGCCGCTGCTGCTGCTGATGGCGATGATGGCAGCGCTGCTCGGGGGGCTACCGCTCCTGCTGCTGCTGCCGCTGCTGCGGCTGGGATGTTGCCGCTGCTGCTGATGGCGCTGATGGCTGCTGCTATTGCCCCGCGTGGCCCAGGTGCGGCGTG
>NW_005435052.1:204677-208932 GCF_000147415.1 Chlorella variabilis | reverse complement strand
GCGGCCACCACGGCGGCGGAGACTACGCAGACGGGTGGGTGGGGTGGGGTGGGGTGGGGGTGCGTTTTGGGTGTGTCGGCTGTGGTGCTTGGTGGCGATGGCAGGCAGGAGGGCTTATGTGGGCTTGTGTCGTTGTGGTGGGGACAGTGGAGGCTCTGCCTGCACTTGGGGTGTGTCTGCTCGGTTTGATTTTGGGGGCACGGAGATGGCAGTCCGCGCCCGTGCAGCGCTGCGCCCGCCGCGCCTGCCCCACGCTCCCTTCTCCCGCCGCCGCCGCCGCCGCCGCCTGCAGGTGGGACCTGCCCCGCCTGCGCACCGCCATGGGGGTGCACTTTGGCTTCGAGAGCCCCACCCAGTGCATCAAGTACATGACTGGGTCGCACGACCAGGTGGGCGCGCTTTCCTCCTTCGTGCTCCCCGCTTTCTCCCCGCTTTCTTCCTGCTTTCTCCCCGCTTTCTTCCTGCTTTCTTCCCCCGTCTTTCCACTGCCTGGCGGCCGGATGCTCCCCTGTTTGGAGAGGGGGCTAGGGAGAAAAAAACCGGTGCTCGGCCGGGCGCTGCAGCTTGTGCGGCATGGCGAGCCCACGTGCAGCTGGCGCCGTGCAGCGGGAGCCCTGACCCCGTTGCTGCTGCCGCCCGCGTACTGCCGTGTGCAGGTGGGGTGCCAGCGCAATGGCGGCTGGTATCAGGATTATGCGCCCGTGGGCGGCCACCACAGGTGGGCCCGGCGGCTGGGCCGTGCAGCAGTCGCCGCTGCCGACTCGCATCGCCTGGCTGGGCCTGCCTCCCTGTGCCACCCTCTGCCAGCAGCGCCCCTTGCTGCGGCACGCCGCCTGGCCTTTTTCTGGCTCACCCAGGCGGATCCTCCTAACCCAAACATGCACGCATGCATACATACACCACATACACCACCCTGCACACCATCATCACGACCATCATTATCACCAAGTCACCACACCACCACCAGCTGGCCCCACCACCCCACACACACGCCCTCCTGCCGCTGCCACCTCTCTCTATCTGCCGCTGCCACCACCACCTCTCTCTGCCTGCCGCTGCTACCGCCAACACCCTCTCCCCTGCCGCTGCCACATTGCCACCTCCCTCACTCCTGCCACCACCACCACCACCACCCTGCCTGCAGGTACGCCGTGGACCAGTTCTGCGGCGGGCGCACCGACCCCAACGCCGCCGCCTGCGCGCGCCTGTGGTATGCGGCCAACGTCGCTGCCGCTGGGCTGCCCATGCTGTTCATGGGAACAGGTGCGCGTGTGGCGTGTGCATGTGTTTGTGTTTGTGTGTATGTGTGTGTGCATGTGGATGTGGGCTTCAGGGCTGCTGCCGGCATGCCGCCTTGCCCCTGGCCTGACCTTGGCAAGTGCGGAGCAGGCAGGAAGGGAGGCGGCGGCAGCGGCGCTGTGCAGCTACGGGTAGCTGGGGCGAGCTGGTCGCCGCTCCACCCCACTCCTGCGCCCCTCCCCACCCCTGCCACCCTGCAGAGTTTGCCCAGAGCGGCTGGTGGCACAACGACGAGCACCACCGCCTGCAGTGGGACAACGCCGAGGACGACATAGGTGGGTGGCGGCGCTGTCCTGCCTGTGTGGCATGGGAATGTGTTGTTTCAGGGGCGGCGGTGGGTGGGCGGGTGTTGTGCAAGGCTTCTGCCGGCTCCTCCTGCCGAGGTGCCGCTGCCGCCGCCTGCGCCGCCTGCCTGCACCCGCCCCGTTTCACCAAGGTTCAAGCTCCTGCACGGTGTGTGCGCAACTGACCGCGCAGGGCGGGGCATGATGGCGGCGGTGGGGGACGCCAACCGCTTGCGGGCGAGCTACCCCGCGCTGCGCTACGGCTGGGCCAACTGCATCCACGAGGATAGAAAGAACGGCGTCATGGGGTGAGCTGGGTGGAGGGAAGAAAGAATAAAAGAACGGGGTCGTGGGGAGAGTGGTGGCTGCGGGGAGGAGAGGAGCGGAGGGCAACAGCATGGAGAGGAGGTGGTGGCTGGGCCCACTGCAGCCACGAGGACAGGGAGGGAGGGTTGATGGAGCGAGCAGGGCCTCGTATGCAATGGGTGCGGGCACCTCCAGGCCAGGAGAGGCGCAGGGGGTTGCTGGTTGGCGAACGGTGTGGCCGGCTGGCTGGCAATGCCCCTTACTCACACCCTCAATCTCACACCCACACATGTAGCGCGCGCGCGCACACACACACACACACACGTCGGTCCCGCTCCCCCCTGCAGGTACGAGCGCTGCTCCGCGGGCGAGACGCGCGTGGTGGTGGTGGTGAACGCGGCGCGGCAGCGGTGGCAGGAGGGCGACTATGGGCTGTGGGTGGGCGGCGGCGGCACCTTCAAGCAGGTCTACTGCTCGCAGGTGGGCAGGGCGGCACGGGTGTGCGCTGCCGGCAGGGGCAGCACCCCCGCAACGGAGCTGGGCGCGGGGCGGCCAGCGGGCCCCGACCGAGCTGCCTTGCCTGCTCTGCTGTGCTGCTTCCTGGTCGCGGCCCCCGCACCCCCTGCGCTCTCCTCGCCCTGCCCGCATCCCCTTGCTGTGTCCCTCCCTCTTCTCGCGGGCTGGGAGCGGTGTCCTTCACATATTAGAACAGCAAAAGAAAGAAAAGACTGGTTCTTCTATTCATTGTGAAGAAGAAATTCTGTCACCCGACCCCGCCCACGCAACTCACCCACCTCCCTTGCCCCTGCCCCGCCTTCCTCTTCCTCCCTCCCTCCCTCCACAGGACTCAGCCTATGGCGGCGACCCGCAGTGGCGCAGCAACGATGTGGTGCAGGAGTATGACGGCCGCATCTACCTCAGCCTGCCCCCCTCCTGCACCCTGGTGCTAGTGCAGCAGCCCGCAGAGTGAGCGGCGGCGGTGGGGGCAGGGCTGAGCGGCCTGGGCCCCCTCCTGCGCCCTGGTTCGGGCTGGTGCAGCAGCAGCAGGTGCTCCCACCCGAGTGGGCAGCCTTTGCGCTGGTGCTGATCAGTAGCAGCAGGGTGGGCAGCCAGGTCGCCCTCCCTCGCGTGGTGGTCGGTGGAAGGCGCAGGAGTAGCGAGGCGCATCCATGCAGCAGCAGCAGCTGGAGCGCCCTTTGCATAATGATCCTTATCCTTTTGATTGGTCAGATTTTTGATTCCTTTTGATTTGAAGCACTGCAAACACATTTTGACATGTCCTGCCAAGCACATCAACGCCGCCGACAGGGTGGGCGGGCGGGTGGCCGTAGTGCCGCTGCCCACCTGTACCCGCGGTGGCCATGCATAATGCGCAATGCAGCCAGCGGCGCATACCCAGCCCTCACCACAGCCTCCCCAGCGCACACGGCAGTGGCATGAGAGCCGCGCTGGGCGCCAGCCTCTCCCAGCCAGTGCGCGCTCTGCGCCTCGCAGCCATCTCCCTCCGCCCGCACCTCCAGCCCACACCCGCCGGCGCCAGCGGCGGCCCGATGGGCCAGGCCCTCTCGCTGCTGCCGCCGCCGCTGGGCCGGCGTGGCGCCGCCGCTGCCGCCGCTGCCAAGACCAAGGCCGGCAAAGCCTCCATCGACCGGCCCGGCGAGGAGGACCCAGATCTGTGGATGGTGTGCGGCCTGGGCAACCCGGGGCCCCGCTACGAGAGCACACGCCACAACGTCGGCTTCATGGCCGTTGACCAGCTGGCGCGGCAGGAAGGCATCGCGGTCAACCGGCTGCAGGAGACGGCGGTGGTGGGGCGCGGCCGGTTTGCCGGCAAGAAGGTGCTGCTGGTGAAGCCCATGACGTGAGCAGGGGGTAGGGTGGTCCCCACACCCTGAGCTGGTTGGTTTGTGCTGCATTGATTGCGGCGGCGCGGCGCCTGCATGGGGCGCCTGCCGGCCGCCCCACCCGCTGGCCCTTCGTTGCTCTCTCTACACACACACTCACCTCCCACCCCGCAGCTTCATGAACGTCTCTGGAGAGGCGGTGGGGCGCCTGGCACGGTTCTACCGGGTGCGCCCGCCTGCCCGCTGTGCCCGCTGTGCCTGCTGCACCTGCCTGCATGCCCGCTGTGCCCGCTGTGGCTGCTTCGCCTGCTGCACTGCCCGCCCGCACCGCCTCTCCCCTTCCTGTGCGTCTGCTCTTTCGCCTGGCCGCTCCCGCACACCAGGGCAGCGGCCCGCCCAGCGAGTGCTGCCTGCCTGCCTGCTGCATGGTCCTCTTGCCTCGTGGTGCGGCCCCACTCTGCGCGTGTTGCTGCCCCTACCCATGCTGCGTTGCAGGTGCCCGCTGAGCGTGTGCTGGTCATT
>NW_005435052.1:203501-204404 GCF_000147415.1 Chlorella variabilis | reverse complement strand
CTACGTGCTGCAGGTGAGCTGGGGGCTGGTGCTACCCTTTCTGTGTGCATGTGTGTGTGTGTGTGTGTGTGTGTGTGTGAGTGAGTGAGAGAGAGAGAGAGAGAGAGAGAGAGAGAGAGAGAGAGAGAGAGAGAGAGAGACAGAGTAGGTGCCAACAAGTGCTGCCCGCCTGGGCGATCGCTGCGAGCGCGCGCCCACACCGCCCCGCCCCGCCGCGCTGCTTGTACTGCAATACCGCAGGACTTCACCAAGGTGGAGCGGGAGGAGGTGGATGTGGCGGTACATGTGGGGGGCACATTTTGTACTGCCTGTACCGTAGAGGCTGTTTGTGTTTACGTTCACAGCTGCTGTAGCAGCTCAGCCGCCGGCCTGCCTGCCCCCTCCCCTCTTCCGCCACCTGGCTCCCCTTTCCACCGCCCGGCTGCCACCCGCCGCCCGCTCCTCTTCCGCAGGAAAGCATCGACATTATTCGCTCTGTGCTGACTGTGGGGCTGGAAAAGGCGGCTAGCGGGATGCGGGTCGACGCCGCCGGCAAGCCCATCCTGCCGCCGCACTCCAACGGAAAGCAGGGCGGCGGGCAGGGCGGCGGGCGCGGCAGCGGGCAGCCCGCGGCCAAGAAGCAGCGCCAGTTTGGCGGCGGCGGCGAGGGGGGCCCAGCGGCAGCGCAGCAGCGGCGGCAGCCTGAGGCGGCGGCGGCGGAGCCGACGCGTGGCACGGCGGCGGCCACGGCGGCACCATGATCCGGCTGGGTCCTCCATGCTGGCGCCAGCCTGCTCCCTTTCATTCGAATATTCAATTTCATGCCTTCTTCTTAACATTGCCCAACCTTGCAATTGAGCTGTAATGGACCGGCGCTGGGATAAGAAAGAGGGCTGCCTCCATGCAGGCCCCTGACCCACCTCC
>NW_005435052.1:199106-200579 GCF_000147415.1 Chlorella variabilis | reverse complement strand
ATACATGTACCTCCCCACCCACCCCGAACCAGGCTGCACGCACACCCTACTGACCCGTATGTATGTTATGCACTCCTCCCAACCGACACCACCCGATGCAGTCTCCTCCTGTCCCCCCTTGCTGCCGCAGTGGTGCATGTGGTGGACGCGGTGCTCATGCCCGCCCGCACCCTCCAGCAAGTGCTGCCCTACTCTGTGGCCGTCGCCGGCCTCCAGCCGCCATCGGCGTTTGTCCCCGCCGCCGCGCCCCCTGGCGCCGCTCCCGGCGCCGCCAGAGCGGCAGCGGTACCGGCAGAAGCTGCCGGGCAGCCGACGTGCTTCCCCTCCATCGCCGCCGCCATCGACGGCACCCCGCAGCTCTCCATTCTGCGCACCCTTGTGGAAGTGTCAGGGGTGAGTGCCCCGAGGCAGCTTCCAGGGCTGGGGGAAGCTGCGAGCAGGCCCAGGCAGCAGCAGTTGCCGCTGGCAGGCTGAAGGACGACTGTGGCTGGTGCAGCCCGTCGCGCCGCCCTGCCACCAGTCAGCTGAGCTGGTTCAGGGCTCTGTATACCCAGCATGCAGCTGGTGGTACTACTGTGGTACTGCTTGCCTTCTCCATCCGGTACTGCCTGCAGTGGAACTTCCTCAACCCCGCCCAGAACGTGACCCTGTTTGCCGTGGGCGGTGCGTGCCTGTTGTGGTGGCAGCGCCCGCTCACCTTCCCGGCAGCTGCCTGCCGGCATCGGCTGGCAGCAGCCTTCTGGCTCTGCCTGTGGGACCCATGCTGTTTGTGCTCTGCCGGCTGCCACGTTGGCGCCCCCCTTGCCTGCAGACGCCGCCCAGCAGCTGGCCATCGCTGGATACTTCGAGCCGGGGCGGGAGGAGCTGCAGCAGGTGCCGCATGGTACTGCATTGTACCGCACGGTATTGTGACATGCATTGCTGCTGGCAGCGCTGACAAGTGGTCTCTATTACTTCTTGAAGCAACCTGCCCCCACTGTTTCTTGTTTCCAAGTGTTTCAGCTGCGAAGCTACAGGCCTCCGGTTGCAACGCAAGCAAACCCTCCTGCGCCTGCGCCTGCGCTGCAGCTGCTGGGGGAGGTGGCGCGCGACACGCGCCTGCTGCACGCCAGCCTGGCATACGCCATCGCGGTGGGGGCGGGCGGGCTGAGCCTGGCAGACCTGCACCAGGTGCGGCGGCGCCCGCTGCGTGGCACAGTGGCGCCCGTCCACCTCCCCGCCCGCCCCAGCCTGCCTGCTTGCCTGCATGCCTGCCACCTGCCTGCATGCCTGTTTGCCTGCGCTCCCGGCCCCGCCTGCCAGCCTGCCAGCCAGCCGGCCTGGCCAGCCAGCAGACCGGCATGCCCCACTCCTGCCCCTGCTGCCACTCCTGCCCCTGCTGCCACACACCTCAACCCGCCGCACAGATGGTGGGCGAGGATCTGCCCACCCTGTTTGACAGCCACTACATCTCCATCCAACCTGGGGAGGAGG
>NW_005435052.1:198050-199000 GCF_000147415.1 Chlorella variabilis | reverse complement strand
CTGCTGCTGTCGACGTGATCCCCGGCCCGCAGGAGGGCGCCGTGGGCGTGGCCGGAGAGTGGGGCAACACCACCGCCGCCATCGTGCAGCCCGACATACGCACCTGCGGCGGCAGCGGTGCGCGTGCATACAGCATGCTGCGCCGCCTCGTGCCCGGCTGCTGTCTAATGGAATGGCGCTGCCCTCAGGGCTGTCAAAGCCTTGCCTGGCAAATATGCTTCAATCCCCTGGGATCCGGAGCGAACCGCACAAGCGCCTGCCTAGCTGCAGACATCTTTCTTCCACCTGCCTCCTTTCCACCCGCAGTCATCCACGTCATCGACGCCGGCCTCACCGCCCGTACCCCGCTGGTGGAAGCGTATGAGGCTGGGACCCCGGTGGGTGAGCTGGATCTGGCAGCGGGCTCCCAAGGCTACTCCCCTGCAGAGGCCCAGGCTGAGCTTGACGCCACCGGTCCTGCCAGCTCAGCACCCGCTGCCAGCTCAGCACCCACTGCCAGCTCAGCAGCCAGCTCAGCGGCCGGCCAGGCGCCCCAGGCACCCCCGCCGCCGCCGCCGCCGGCAGCGGACGGCGCTGCTGCCACCGACGGCGGCGCCGCAGCGGCGGCGCCGCCGGCGCCGGCGCCGCGCGAGGGGCAGCCGCCCGTGGGCGCTTTCGGCAGCGGCGCTGCGGCTGGTGGGGCGGGGCAGGGGCAGGGAGGTGCGACGAATTCGAATGGTACAGCCGACGGCACTCGCGCCGCTCTGGCAGAGGCGCTCGGCCCCGGCGGCGGCGCGCCTGCGCCGGGCCAGCCGGCCCTGCAGCTTCCGGCTGGCTCCTCGGTCGCCATCCAGGCCACCCCGGGCGCCGCTCCCGCACCGCCGGTAGGCGCAGCAAGCACCTCGGCTGCAGCACCGCCAGCTGCCCCACCCCCGCCGCCCCCGCCTGCCTCCCCATCCGGCCCATCCTTG
>NW_005435052.1:190268-197596 GCF_000147415.1 Chlorella variabilis | reverse complement strand
CCCGGGCCCTTGCTTGCCGCGTATCAGCATCCGCTGCAGCTTTCACTAGCGTCTCTCTCCCCTGTGCATCCCTCACTGTCTTCTGCCCCTGCACCTGCACCTGCACCTGACCATGCACCTGCCCCTGCCCCCGCAGCTCCCACATGGTGCTGCGCCATGCCCCCAGCCTCTCCAAGCTCTGCCTGATGAGCATGGGCAAGCTGGAGGCTGAGGCGGGTGGGTGTCTTGGGGTGGTGGGTGTCTTGGGGGGGAAGGGGGGGGGGGCAGGCCCGAACATGTTGCAGCGGAATGCATGCGTGTGCGCCATGTGCGCCTTGGCTTGACTTGCCCCGGAGAGCTGCGGCCGGGGGTCCCCTGTTGCACCGCGGCAGCAGCGGGGCCACTTCCCCCTCCCTGACAAGCTGCCCCCGACCTGGCTGCTGGATCAAGTAGCCTGCCTGCCTGCCGCGCCGCCGCCGCCGCCGCTGTATGCCTCTGCTGCAGCGGTGAGCACGGAGTCTGACGTGGCGGCGGTGGTGGCCTCCCTGCGGGACCACCCTTCGCTCAAGCAGGTGCTGCTGCCTTCGCTGGATGGACACAGGAGGTGCGTGGGCGCCTGGCCTGGGGCTGACCTATGGCGCCTGGGGAGGTGGGGTGGCTCCTGGGGAGGTGGAGGGATGGCGGGATTTGCCGGGCGGGGGAGCCTTCAGCCGGCCAGCCAGCCAGCCGGGCGCCGCCGCTGCCGCTGCCGCGCCTCTCTGCCATGGCGGCCGGGCATGTGCTCAGCGTGCTGCGCGCTGCCGAAGCCGCTCGCCAGTCCGCCCTCCCTCCGGCCCACCCACCAAGCCATACTGAGAAGCAAGCAGGCACACACCATCTCCCTTCACCTCTCCACCATCCCTCCACCATCCCTTCCACCTCACCCACCCTCTCCCCCACACACACCCTCTCCCGCGCCCGCAGCCAGCTGTACATCGCCGCCCTCAACGTCCTCATCGGCATCTCCCGCTCGCCCCGCCTGGAGGTGCGGGCGGTGACCTACCACGGCATCTGCAACGAATGGCTGGACTGGCTGCGGGAGCAGGACGCGGCGGAGGCGCGGCGCTAGGCTGCAGTCTGCTGGGCGGGGGACGCTGGTGGTGGTGGCCGGGCCGGCGGCGGCGAGGGAGGCCGGCAGCCGGGCGCGGCGATCCGTGCGGCCGCCGTCTTCGGAGCGGCCTGCTTCCTTCTGCAAGGAGCGTGAAGGGGCGTATCTACCTGGTGGAACAGGTGTTCCATCCTCCCATGACCACGCTTTCGGGGCACCAGCACGCAGTGTCGTTTTGCCCTTTGCTGCCCCGACGCTGTAAGCAGCGATCGAGAAGCGCGCACCCAGTAGCATCCGGCGCACCGCAGCAAGTGGTCGCGCTTGTGCAGTTGCCTGGCCTCCACATGGACTGGCCATGCCGCTGCTGGCGGCAGCCTCCACCTCCACTGGCACCTCCTCCTGCCACGATGCCAGGAGCTTCCGGGCCACATCTGTTGCCGTTGCACTGGCCGCCGCCTGCAGTCTGACACTGACGGACAGCCAGGGCAAGGTGTCCTCTGGCTCTTGCCACATGCTGGATGCAATGGCACATGTGGATGGCACCCAGGCATACAACAAGCTGACCTACGGGCACAGAATCGCGGCCCCAAAACCGCCGCCGACCGCGGCCGCCGAAAGCCGCGGCCCGCCGAGGCCGAAACCGCCCCACCCCCACCCGCCCCACCCGCGCCCGCCGAGGCCACATGGCCACGTGGCCGCCACCGCAGCCAAAATGATGGGAGTGGCACGGCTGCAGCCGGCAGCACGCGGCTTGCTTGCGGCAGCGGCGCGGCCGTGAACCAGTGCCCGCCCGCATTCCGATCGTGTGCTTTGATCACCTGCATGGACAGGCTTGGCCTCGACGGCATGCTGCCACCTCCAGTGCGGGGCGCTGCTGGCCGCCTCGGCGTGCAATTGAGATGGACACGGCTGTGCACCCCCCTTCCATCCCCATGTTTCGCCTCCTGTGTCGGCTGTGTTCCACATGTTTTAGCACGGCCTCAGTGGAAACACCCATGCAAGTGCCGAAGCCCGGTGGGCCAGGGGGGAGGATGGGGGGCGGAGGCGGCGCAGATGAGCTGGCGGCCCTGTCTGGCTGTGACAGAGGTGCCGGCTCGAGCCACGCCCTCCAGACGGAGCGTTGCTTCTTTCGCGAGACCGCAGCCTGATCCCCGCTGTTCACACCAAGCCCAGCCGGCCTGTTAGCTGTAGCGGCTGTACCCAGCTTCCGCAGCACAGATGCGAACGATGCTGCCTGGCCGCTGCGTCCATCATTACCAGGCCTGCTGAATACAGGCAAGGCGGCAAGCAACCTGCTTGCTCTAGTACGCGGCATCCGCGGGCACCAGGGCCTGGGTGGGCTGCTGGGGCGCGGCACGCTTCACCCACGCCGTCTGCATGCCCGGTGGGACAGGCGCAGGCGCCGCCGATTTGTGCCGCGGAGGGTCAGCTTCTGCTGCGCCGCCACCTGCCGCCGGGTGCGGGCACACAACGTTCCCCTCGCCGACCACCCAGCGCTGCTGTCGCTGGTGCTGCGCATGCTTGCTGCGGTGCAGGCCCGATGGCAGGCACCGGCCCGCGGCCCGCGGCGGCCTGGCTGCTTCTGCTGGCGGCAGCCTGTGCCCAGGCAGCGCCCGCGCCTGCCCGCACCCAGCTGCCGGTCTTGCAGACCTTCTCAGGTACAGCAGGGGCGCAATGCACCCGCCTTGGCACCCACTGGGTGTCCCTTCTGCGTGATGCGATGCCGCTTACAGCAGCTGGGCAGCTGGGGAGGTGCCACGAAGCAGAGAGGGGCTGCCGCCTGCGCGCGCCGCTCTTCGTGCCAGCACCCGCCATCCCCGCTTTGCCCCCTGCCGGCGCCACGTGCCTGCCCCCGTCACCCCCCCAGCCACCTGCCCCGCCCCTGCAGGCCAGCTGAAGCTGTCTGCGGGGCACGAGGGCGGCGGCGAGGAGAGCGAGGAGGCGGTGGTGGTCGTGGCGCGACCCGGGGCTGCTGCCTTGTACCTGCAGATCGCCAACCTGCAGCAGCTGTCCCCCTTCCCTGAGGGATGGGGCACCGACGCAGCCGTGCAAGTGACGGGCAGCATGTGAGTTTTGGCAGCGCTGTATGAGGGAGCAGTACAGCGCGTGAGCGGAGCATGGGGCCGCCGTCGGTTGCGCGTCTGCCTGCGGCGGCGGCCGCCTGGAGGCACGACGGCACGCCCGCTGCCCCTCCTCCTGCCTTCCAGCCGCTCCGCTGCTGCTGCCGCTGCTGCTTCCGCGCCGCCGTTGCACTGTCCCCCTTCAGCGCCGCTAATCATCCCACAATCCCATCAGCCCAAACACCCGCCCGCCTTCTTTCCTGCCTGCAGAGTGATGGCGCACTCCCCTCTGGACTTGCTGTTCCGCGTGAGCCAGGCGGAGGTGCTGCAGCCGGCCCCCAACGCCGCGGCGCAGCTCCTGGAGCGCCTGCGCGTCGCGCAGCGGCGCGCGGGCGGCGGCCCCGCCGCCGCCGCCGCCGCTGCTGTTGTTTCGCCCGCGGCGGCGGTCAAGCCTGGGCTGAGGATCTTGGCGCTGAGGGCCAGGTTCCCCGCTAGCGGCAGCTGCACCCTCGCCAACCCCAACCTGGCTCGGCAGAGCTCCATGAACACCACAGTGAGCCTGGGCCCATGGGCAACTGATGTGGTCTACTACTGCTGATGCTGATGTGGTCCCGCCTGGGCTCAGTCCTGCTGCCCTCGTCGGCCGCCGGCGTCCTGCTGCTCTGGCCGGCCGCCATGCCCACCTTTGCTGCCCTCGTCAGCTGCCCCTGCCCCGCTGCTGCTCTCGTCAGCCGTCCAGCGGGCGGGCTCTCGCCAGCGGCCCTGGTCCTGCCTGGTCCTGCCCATCACCGCCTTTTGGCCCCCTCTTTGTGCCCGCCCCTGCCCCGCCTGTCTGCCATGCTGTGTGCCGCGGCCGTCGCCCTGCCGCTTCCAAGCTGCGGCACTGCCTGCCGCGCTCGCCCCCTGCCCCAGCCCGCCGCCCCAAACCTTCCGCCCAACCCGCCTCCCTCGCCCCCGCCACCGCCACGAACCCGCAGATGTGGCTGTCTGTGATCAACCAGACCAACAACCTGCTGACCCCTTGTACCTTTGGGAGGGTCACTGTGGACTTGGCCGGCTCCGCCGTCACCCCCCACATAGACCTCACCTGCGCCACGGCAAACCTGAACACGTGAGTGTGTCTCATGCATGCGCCAGGCCACGGCATTCGTGTGGGGGCGTGTGTGCTGCGTGGGCGGAGTGGGCGCAGGCGTGCATGTGCTGCCTGTGCGTGCTGCCACCGCTCCAGCTGGGCATGCGCGAGCCCCCGCCAAGCTGTGCATGCAAACCCAGCCGTTGTGCCAGCTCGGTCGCCAGCCAGCTTCCCTTGCTTCACCTCCTCATGAGTAGTCGCCCTAGCATGTGCCGCACTTTCTTCTGCTCCGTCATGCCCCGTCGTGCCCCTCACCTCCCCGCCAGCCCGCCCACCACCACCCCACGCGCGCACACCCCCCTTGCGCCCCCACCCCACCATGCACCTCCGCAGCTGCCTGGTGTCCACACGCGGCGCATGGACGGATGCCATGCTGGCGGGGGCGGAAGCCCTGGGCTACAACACCTCCTCCTACGACGTGCGCTCCTTCGACATGCCCTACTCAGGTAGCTCCCCGGAAGCTGCGGTATCATAAAAAATGTGTGCGGTACAACGAGCCGGTGCGGCCTGCGCCGGCACGGCCGCGCAGCCGTGAGGCCCCGCTCCGTGCTGAGGAGCTAAGCTGCTGCTGCGGGCCCTTCCCCGCGGGGCCCGGCTGCGCCCTGCCGGCTGCCTCAGCCCATGGCCAAGGCTTCACAAGCAGCCATGCTGTCTTTCTTGCTTTCTGTGTCCCCTGCGCAGGCAGTACCGCACGTACCGCACAGTGCCCCGGCGGCTTCTACGGCCTGGGAGAGCTAGGTGCGCGGGTGGCGGTGTGTGGTTTGGGGGTCTTGCTTTGCTCCAATCAGCTAGTGGAAGCGGAGCTTGGGAGAGGGACAGGGAGGAGGCATGTGGGGCAAGGGCCCTGGCATGAAATGCATGCCATATCCGCTCCACTTCCACGCTGCGCACGGCGGCGGGACGCTCTGCTGCGTGGGCGCTCTGCCAACGGCGGCGCCCTCATGGCCTGGTCACATGCATACAATACATGCAGTACAATGCATTCTTTCCTCCCTGCCCTGCAGGCGGATCCAAGACGTGGTTCAACTCGCCAAACGGCGTGACGGCGCCCACCCTCACCCACGAGGCGAGTCGCCAGCCGCCGAGTACGCACCCAGCTGCTCTGCTGCTGGCCAGGAGGCCGGCCAGCGGCATGCCAGGCGCCTGCCGGCCACTCGCCAGTGCGCCTGCAGCGGCGCCCACGCTGCCCCTGCTGCCGGGCTATCTACCCTACCCTGCTCATCCATTGCTTTGCTCGTTAGCTCCACCGCATGCGCGCACACCCACACACAGATCGGGCACACGCTGGGGCTGGGCCACGCCTCCGCAATGGAGCTGGACGAGATACTGGACGGGGTCACCATGCCCGATAACTGTGAGCGGCGGCTGCGGCGGCTGCGGCGGCTGGTGCAGCTCTGGGGCAGCTCTGGGGCTGCCTGTCGGGCCCTGCTGACGGCCAGGGCTTGGGGCCAGGGCCGGGCGCCGTAGCGTGTGGACGTGCTTCCCCTGCCGGCTCCCGTGCCACCCCCCAGCCCACCACCTCCCCGCACGCGGCGGCGGCGGCAACACTCGCCTGCCTGCGTGTGTTTGCTTGTGTGCCCGTCAGTGCAGCCCCTGCCCCTCCTTACACCCTCGGTCCCTGCTAAATGGTTCCACCTCTTTCCACCTCCTCCCCGCTCGCTTCCCTTACCCCGACCGCCTGGCCCGTTACCCCGCCCGCAGACGGGGACAGCGCCAGCCTCATGGGCTCCGGCGCCGTGTGCTTCAACTTTCCACACAGGGTCATGATTATGGGGGACCTCTTTGTGCCCACCCCCCTGGCCGCTGCCTCGCTGGTGCCTGGGGAGGTCAAGGCTTATACGATGGTGCACGAGTTCTCTGCCACATCCAAGCTGGGCAACGCCTCGGAAGTGGTGCGCGGGGCCGGCGGGGCTGGCAGACGGGAAGGGGCTGGGTGTCTGCCCGCAAGAGCACCTCCTCCTCCTGCCGCTGCTGCTGCGGATGCCGCCACTGCTGATGCCGCTGCTATTGCTGCTGCGGCAGCTGCTGCTGCTGCGGGTGCCACGTGCCTCGCCCCGGCTGCCGCCGCTCGTCGCGCTGTGCCTCCCCACCTCCCCGCCCCATCCTGCTGACCCCCGCCTGCTCTCCCTGCCCCCTGACCCTCTCTCTGCTCCCTGCCCGCTCTCCCTCATCCTCCCCGGCAGGCGCTGCGCTTTGACATGGCAACCTTCAACGCTTCCTATGAGGGCCGCTTCCTGTGGGTCACTTACTTCACTAATGCCTACAGCGCGGTGAGGCAACCCCCCTTGCTTGCTCACCGCCCCTGGTCTGGCCTGGCCGGATTGCCTGCCGGCCTGCCAGCCGCCGGCGGCGCGCCCCTTTGGCCGGACGGCTCTCGAGCCCTGCTGCAGCGCATGCGCCGGCCGCCGGCCAGCACACCAGTGGGCCCACCTATCGCGCCCCGCCACACAACCACTCGCTTCCGCCTGGCATGCCCTCCGATCCACCAGGCTTGCCCCATTAACAGAAAGCAAGCCCCCGCCCCCTGTCCCCGCAGGTACTGCCGCAGTACAACGAGGCCCTCATCCTGCGCCACACTCAGGACTTTGGCGCGGTACGCATGACCTGGAACGTGGACCTGCTGCCAGCGGGCGCCGTGTTCGCCTACGTGAGCCTCCCTGGAAGCATGCGAGTCGCCTGAGCCTCTGCTCTCTTGCCTTTCGTTCTCCTATCTGTATTGAGCCTGCTGCATGTTGGAGCTGCCTGAGCCTCTGCTCCTGCCTTTCCTTCTCCTTTGCTTTCTTGTGGCGCCCGCCTGCCTGCGCCGCCCGCTGTGCCGGCTCACTTCTGAGGCTGTGCCCAGGGGGAGGACCGGCACCCTGCCCCCTGAATGAATCGTGTGTGGCTTGGTTTGAGCCCCTCCTGGTGCCGTGCCTCCCCGCCCGCTCCCCACCCCCTGCAGCCGGGCACCAGCCTCCAGATCAAGCTGGCAGCCGGGGGTAGCAGCGGTACCGCCCACGTCTGTACCTCGGACGCCCTCTCGACCTGCAGTGAGTGGCGGCGCCAGGCCGAGCCCTAACTGCCCGCTGCA
>NW_005435052.1:184496-190218 GCF_000147415.1 Chlorella variabilis | reverse complement strand
TCCACCATCGCCAGCCTGCGCAGCATCACGGCGGCGGCGGCGGTGGTGGGTTGCAACCAATTGGCAATGCGGCAGGAAGCCGCAGCCGCCACGCGGCCCGCGGCACTGGCAGGGAAGTGAGGCGTGGCCAGGCTGGAGAGCACTGGATCGGGCGTGGTAGCAGGCAACGGCAGCCCGGTGCGGGGACGGCGAATCACGCAGCTGAGCAGGCAGGCACGCGCGTGCCACTCACGCTCGGTTGTCTGGGTAGTGCATGAACCAGTAGCACCAGGGCAGGGACATGCACCTGCGGTACAGGGTGCAGGCGGTACATGTACAGGCAGTGTGCAGTTGGAGCAGTACAGGTGGGAGCAACCGTCTACAGGCGGGGCGGTACCGGCGCAGGCGGGCGACGGCAGCAGGGCTGGCGCTGGCGGCGCGCCACCCCGGGAGGGCCGCCCCACACCCCACCCACACGCACGCATGGGCACACGCTTAATCAATGAGCGTGTGCCTTGCAGCCCTGATCAGGACTCATGAGTGCCTGCCCGGCTCCCCCACCTGTCGGCGCACTCGGTGAACAGGAAGCTGGCGGAGCGGTTGAACATCTGCTGGCGGGTCAGCAGGCGGCCCGTCTCCGCCTCCTGCACCAGCCCGAAGCTGGTGAAGGTGTTGAACTCGTAAGCATAGGAAGCTGCGAGGAAGGTGAGGGGGAGGGTCAACATTAATGTGCAACCAATGCCCCTCGGTGTCGGCGGCGGGGCTGGGGTTGTGCTGCAGCATTTCGCTGCCAGCACTAGTGCAATACAGCAGCAGCACTGCCACCACCGCAACCACAAGCGGCCACGGCGCCTCACACCCAACGCAGCGGGTCTGTGGGTCTGCCTAGCGAGCGGCGCAGGGGCGGGGGGCTCTCCAGGCACCACACTCAGTGCCTGGGCCAGGCAGGCAAGCACGCACGTGGGGGAGCTGGGGGGGCCGGCGGCGGCGCGGAGTAGGCTTGGGCCGCTGCCAGCGCGGCCGCCACGTTCAGGCGGCCCGCCGTCATCAGCTTGCCGTCCAGCGAGGCCTGGGGGTCTACAGAGCCCAGGATGGCGTCTCTACATAAAATGGAGGCAGGTGGGGGCAGGTGGCGGCGGGAGGAGGCAGGTGGGGGCGGGTGGAGGCAGGTGGAGGCAGGTGGAGGCAGGTGGAGGCAGGTGGAGGCAGGTGGGGGGTATCAAGGCCTAGGCCCACGGCCGCCAAAGGCAGCAGCACGAACAGCAACACAGGCGGCACCAGCGGCAGCACCAGCAGCACCGCCAGTACCAGCACCGATGCAAGTGCCACCAGCGCCAGCAGCATGCAACGGCAGCGCAGGCAGCACCAGGCGGCGGCACATCCAACAGCAGGCGGCGGCGCAGGCAGCAGGTGCGCCCTCACTTGACGACATCATAGCTGAGGCCCGGCCGCTCTGACCACAGCAGGGCTGCGGTGCCGCCCACCAGCGCGGCGGCCATGCCGGTACCGGACACGCTGTCATATCCCGCGGTACCGTTGTTGTGTGTGGTCCAGATGAACTGGCCGGGCGCGCCGATCATCACGGCGTCGCTGCGGGGGCAGGGCAGGGTGGCGAGGGTGAGGTGGCTGGTGGCAGTAGATGGTGGTTGTGGTTGTGGTGGTGGTGGTGGTGGTGGTCTCTCGCGCCCTCCGTCCCTCCCGCGCTCTCTGCCTCTCTACCGGCACTCAGCCCTCTGCCCAGCCCTCCCGCCCGCTCCCTCTGCCCAGCCCTCCCACCGCACCATACACGCGTACAAACACACGCACATGGCAGGCGCTAACCCACAGCAGGCCCCACCTGCCGTAGTTGGACCAGGGTGTGAGGCTGTCGTCCTCCTTGGTGGCCGCCACAGAGATGACGTTATCTAGCTCCCGGGACAGGTAGGAAGGGTACTGGGCCTGGTCTGGGTCGAAGCTGACGTCTTTGCCCTCTGCGGTTGGAGGGAAAGGGAGGGAGGGGTGGAGATGGGGAGGATGGGACGGGTGGGAGGAGGGTGAGGAATGCTCGTGGGTGGGGTGGGTGACCTGGGTCTGGAAAGGCAAGCAAGCCCGCCCCGCCAACACATGCAGAGGCGGCGCGAACCGGCCGGCCTGCGCAAGCACGTCCGGGGAGGGCCGCTGCGGCGGCCTCACCGTCGCCTGCCGCCGCCACCACCAGCACGCCTGCGTCCGCCAGCCGCTGGACGGCGTCGGCCTGCTGCTGGGAGCGGGTGAGGCCGCCAAAGGCCGCCACCACCACCTTCACTCCAGGCTCCTGCAGGGCGGGGGGGGGGAGGGTGGCGTGTGCACGCGTGTGCGGTGTATTACGGGCTTGCACGTGGCGTGGTGGGCGGGCATGCGCATGCAAGTGCCTGCGTTTGGGTGTTGGGAGGGCACCGCTCAGTGGGGCATAGGGGCCAGCCAGGACCGGCCAGCTGAAGCCCTTGCTGCTGATACCACCCACACCCACACCGCCGCTCACCACCATAAGAGAGGCCCCAAGACCCCAAGAGCAGCTCCAGCCAGCCAGCCAGCCACCAGCCAGCCAGCCAGCCAGCTCCCGCCACCGCACCTTGGCGCAGAGGTCGAAGCAGTCGACGACTGCGGAGCTGGCCAGCACCACTCCTGTGCCTGGGGCCGAGGCCTTGCAGATGACGAGGCCCACCTGCAACAGGCAGGGGTGGCGGCAGGCGGGCAGGGTGTTGTTTAGCGGTGTGGCTGAGCGGGCAAAGGGGTGTGGGCGGCGGCGAGGGAGTGGAGGCGCGAGAGCAGGCGGCTGCGGGGAGAGCAGGAGGCACCAGGCAGCGCGGCCACGGCGGCTGCGGCAGACGCGGCAGCTGCAGCAGGCCGCCGGCGGGGGCTGGCCGGCCGATCCCAAAGCCCCCATGCTGGCATCCCGCATGCAAAGTGACCCAGCTGCCACAGTTTCCCGGCACCTGCCAGTTTATCCCCGTGACGCCCAGCCCGTTGTTGCCCACCGCTCCCACCACCCCCGCAACGTTCGTGCCGTGCCCAGAGGAGTCTGCAGGCAGGGGGGGGTCATTCCAGAGAAGGGTCACGTGGCGAGGCGGGAAGGCACAGGAAGCCGGCAGGCGGCGGTGTCGGCGGCAGGCCGGCGGCGGCAGGCCAAGGAAGCCAATAAGCGCTCTGCAGCCGAGGGTGATGGTATCAGCAGTACAAGGCAGTAGTTTGACGGGACACAGCTGCAGCACAGCTGTGGTACCTGCATACGAAGTGTACCCCGCCTGCCCTGGGCTCAGGAAGTCGTCGGGCCACTGGCAGGCGCCGGTGCACCCCCTGCAGGCGACCACAGCGCAGCGCAGCGCAGCTTCCTATCAGGCACGGGGCAGGGGCATGCAGCGGCCGGGCGGCAGCCTCCAGGGCATTGTACCACAGGAGCGACGACACAGGAGCAAGGTACCACAGGAGCAAGGTATGATAAGGTACAGCATGGGCAAGGTACCACAGGGGGGCGTAGCACGAGCGCCTGCTGAGGGCAGGGGCGGCAGCCAGGTGCGCCGCCTTGCCCGCAGAGGCAAGCACAGGCAGGCGCAGCGAGGCCTCTGCGTAGGCTTGCTGGAGACCTTGCCTGTTCCAGCCCTTCACCAGGTTGGCCTTGAGATCGGCGTGGTCCATCCTGGCGCCTGTGTCCACAATGCACACCTTGACCTGCAGAGCGACCCATGCCTGGCATTGCCTCAGCGTGTCGAAAGTAGTGTGTGGCAGGGCGACGGCCCGCCGGGGCCGGCGGCGTCTGGACGCCGCAGCCATGCCCGCACGGGTGCGAACCGCAAGGGCAGGGCAGCCAAGCCAGGCGGCAGGCTCTAAAACAGGATGGAGGCAGCAAGGAGTGGCTGGGGCGGCCCAGTGGGGCCAGCCCTCCCTGAAGGGGCCCCTCCCTCCTCGAGCGCCAGCGCACCGCGGCGGAGCCCGTGGCAAGGGCCCAGGCCTGCGGCGCCTGGACGCGGGGCAGGTGCCAGCTGGCATTAAACTTGGGGTCGTCAGGCTCCAGCCTGGCCTGGCCCAGCCGCCGCCGTGCAGCCTGCGCGCTGCTCCCGCTGCTCTCGCTGCCGGCGCTGGTGCTCCCGCTGCCGGCGCTGGCGCTACCGCTGGCGCTGGCAACCTGGCCGCCCTCGAGCGCGGCGCGGCGGCCCGCGGGCCCGGACCCTGCCCCCTGCGTCGTTGCCAGCTTGACGGCGCTGGGCACGCGGTGGGAGCCGCCGGGGGCGCCACAAGGGCGGGCTGGGCCCGCCGCCTCTGCGTGCTCCACGCCTGCAGGGCAAGCGGCGCCAGTGAGCATCAGCCAGCTGGAAGCGAGTGAGAGGTGGAGCAATGTGCAGATGCCAAGCGCACGGGAGCTGGGTCTAGCCGGCCAGGGGGTGCGGGCGGCAGGGGGAGCAGTGCTGGGCGGCGGCTGTACCGCAGCAATCCCCGCAGCCCTCCCAGCCTCTCAGGCCCCCGTACTGGTGTGCTTGTACCGCCTGGGGCCCTCCTGCTCACCTGGGTGGCGCAGCAGCTCAGCCAGCTTGCTCTGCACGCTCTGCCCGTCGGTGACCCGCACCAGCATCAGCTCCCCTGATGCGGCGGCGGCCAGCGCGTCGTCGCCGCTCGCGCCGCCAGACGACCGCTCGCCGCCGCTGCCGGCCGCGGCCCGCTGCAATGCGATGCCCGCGGGCAGGTCCAGGGCCGGCGCCGCCGTCGTCAGCTTCCTCCCGGCGCTGAGCGCTGTGCGGAAGCGCACCAGCAGGCGGCCGTCGAGCTGGGCAGCAGGCGCCGCCGCCGCCGTGCCGCCGCCGGCTGCAGCAGGACGGGGGAGGTCAGCGTGCGGGAAGGCATCATTGCTGGGTATCTCCAGCCAGTGAGGAAGGGTTCCGGGTGGCGGCCTTGCTCAAGGAGGCCTCTCGGGAGGCGGCGGCCTTGGGTGATGGAGGCACGGCGGCGGCTTCCTTCAGGTTTGAGCCTCGCATTTTCAGCCACAACTCACCTATATGCAGCACCAACAGCAGAGAGGCGATCAGCCGAACTCCCGGCCACATTGTGAATGGCGGCCGGCCTCTACAGCAACCCCCGTAGCCAGTGGCGCTCAGCGCATAGCGGTTTACAAATGCGTGTGGATCGGATGGAAAGATGGCACCCCTTCAGGCGCCTGGCAAGCGATCGCTAGCGCGCTATAGCTAGCCATCTGACGTGGCCATTCAGCACACAGACCGGCCGCCTCTTGCTCGAGGGCGGCCCACTTTGGCCTGGGCAGCCCGGGCCGCCCTCCCCCCCGGGCGCATGTTCGGTGTTGGAGGGGTGTGCCCAGCGATAGGGGGCCCCTGAAGGCATGCGCCGAGGCCGGGAAGCGTGGTTCGGCGCTGCTGCACGCTTGGCGATTTGAACAGAACCACGTGCCGCCGAGCTGCGGCCGCAGTTTCCGGCCCACGGTCTACGGCCGCAGCCACGGGACTCGGCGGCACGGCGTTTGGGCCCAAGCTTGCTGCCGCCGCCGCCGTGCCCGGGGGGCAGCGCGGCGGCGGCGGGGGCACGCTGCGACGCCCCCGTGCTGCCGAGTTGCGGCCGTAGTTTCCTGCCAGAAGCCCACGGCCACAGCCACGGGACTCGGCGGCACGGCGTTTCGGTCCACGGCTTGCTGCCGCCGCCGTCGCAGGGTGCTGCCTGCGCGGCGGCGGCACGGCGTTTGGGTCCACGGCTTGCTGCCGCTGCCGCCGCCGCAGGGGTGCTG
>NW_005435052.1:178031-184405 GCF_000147415.1 Chlorella variabilis | reverse complement strand
GCCCACACCGGGGCCTCCCCCCTCCCGCCCACTGCTTTCTCAACGGCCCCGAGCCGGGGCTGCCCTCATTGCATACATAGTGCGCCTTTCCCTGCTTTTCTAGTGACCTAGCGTTCCGCACTGCCGTTTGGCCAGCCCATGCTCCCGTACCGTTGCGTTTCTCCCCAATGCGCCATGCCACTTTGCCAGTCATACACACGTTTCGATGCGTGCCCTGTCAGCTGCTTGCGTTGCATGTCGCCTTGCTCCACCCCTGTTTTATTGCTTTCTCTGCTTTCGCCCGGTTCCCGTCCCGTTTCGGCGGGGAGTCTATGTTGCAAGCTAGTTCTTGCTTTACCAGACTTTAAGCCCACACAAGCAAGCTAGCCATCTGACGTGGACTTCAGTCCCTGCAGCGATGTTGCGGTGTCTTATCTTTTGCTTGGGGGATGTGCTTGATCGAAACAATGACGCCCAGGCCCTGCGCCTTGACAAACCCGCAGTACCATCTTCAGAGGCCTCTCAGTTCAGCCCTGCGGGTTTCTCTTCCTGGGAAGCACAGTTGCTGCTGGGAGGCGGCAGCTGCCCCCCGCGCCCCGTCGAGCGGCAGCATGGCGGAGCGCTGCACCCGCGGGCGCCGGCTGCCAGTGGTTGCTGGCAGGGCTCGACATGAGGGGCTCACCATGCGCTCTGGAGGAGCAGGACAGCCAAACAGTTCCTATTTTGCCTCTCATCGCAGCCTTGGCGTGTCAGTCGGCGCACGGCTCAGCGCGACGCCCAGTCAGCCTTCGCCTCCTGAGGCGTCCTCCCACCCTCCTGCCTGCTAGCCTGCCCACCTCCGCTCTTCCTTGGACGCTCCCTTCTTGCCCAGGCCTCCCACTTGCGAACAAGACACTCCGCCCAGGATGGCTGCAGGGTCCTTCCGCTGGGTCAGGAGCGAAGTGTGAGCGCCCGCGGCACCCCAAGTCTGCCTGGCCAGCCCCGGGGCAGCAGGGTTTGCAACCTTGGCAGGCCCCGCCGGCCCCTCCGGCCGCCGCCGCTGCCGCCCTCCATTCCATCCACGGCGCCGCGCTTGCCGGGCCGCTCTTGGCCCTTACTGGGCCCTTGCCGGCCGCTGGCTGGATTCTCGTCGCCTGAGCAGCATGCTCCCAGAACAGCCACTAACCACCAGCTCCCCGCCCTCCTCCCCTCCTCTTCTCGTCTCCTCCGAGCGCAGCTACCCGCTCATCGCGGTTGTGGTGGTGGGCGGCGTGCTGAGTATCTACAGGTGGGGGTGGGGCAGCGCAGCGCCAGGCGTTGAAGCACGGAGGCCTCTCTGCAGCACCCAGCCTGGCAGCGTGCCATGTACAGAGGCTGCACGCGCGGCGAGATGCGCTGCCGCCTGCCTGCCGCGATAAGAAGCAGCGGCAGAGTGGTGCAGAGCCGCAGCCCTGCCTGTCGGCCACGCTGCCTGCCTGGGCCCGGCCACGCCCCTTGTCATTTCTTTCTTCCTTCCTGTCTTGCAGCATGGCCCGCCACCTGTGGACCAACCCAGAGGTCTTCCCCACCAAAGCGTACCGCCAGGTGCGGCCCAGCCGCATGATGCTACCACCCGTACAGGTGGCACAGCGGGCAGGGACTGTCCCTGCTGGCACTCTCTTTCTGCTTCTCCAGCCCGGCCCACGCATGGCCGCCACCCCAGCCTGCTGTGCACACGTGGCGGGTGGGCCACGCCTGCATCCGCCAAGGGCGCTGCCTTTCTTCCCTTCGTGTTCCTTCCTTTGCTCGCCATCCGCCGTGCAGCGTGGTTTGCACCTGCTCCCTGCCACCCTGCCGCCTCGTGCCTCCCGCCTGCGCAGGAGGGCGTGCCGGAGACGCCCGAGTCGTCTGAGCGCGCCAAGGGCTATGAGCAGGCCATCTTCCGCGCCCTGCAGCAGGGCCGCCGCCAGCCGGAGGTGGGGCCTGGCGGCGGGTAGCGTGCGGGGACGGCGGAGGAGGGAAGGGGAGGGGATGGCTGGGGTCGCCAGTGGGAGGGATTGTGGAGGGGAGGTGGAGGGCATGGCTCGGCGTGTGTGGGCTTGCCGCCTGAGTTCAGCAAGGACAAGCTTGCAACACAGACTTTCCTGGTGGGAGCGCTGCCAGCCCGGCTGGGTGGGCCTATGGCATGCCGCTGCGGAAGGCTGGCGCCTGCCTGCGCAGCGCTGGGGGCCGCTGCTGCTCAGCGCGCTGGCTGGCTGCCGCCTGCCGACCGGCCGTGTGTTCCGCCTGTGCTGCCGACCGGTTGGAAGGACGCGGCACAGCAGGTGCCCACATGCCCGCTGCTGCGCTGCTGCGCAGGATGAGCGCCCCAACACCCGCATCTTCTGAGGCGGCTGCCTGGACGGCGGCGGGGTCCTGCGGAGCGCCTGCGGCAGGCACCTTTCAAGAAGTGGGTTGATGCAAGCCTTTTGCAGCCTCGTGGCAGCCAGCTGGTGCAGGCCTGGTGCGCGTCGGCGTGCAACACACGAAGGTGCGCAGCAGAGGGCGAGCAGCGGCGGCGGCAGCGCAGCGCCCGCTTCCACGCCACCCAGAGGCAACAGACAGCAGGATCCACGTGTGTGCGCGTCGGTTGAGCATGCCTCGCCGGGAGGCTGTGCCACCTGCTCTCCAAATTGCATGTGTGTGCTGTTGGATGTGTTGCATTTCACATGAGGGAATGTTGGCCCAATAACAACAAGGGTTGTAGCAAAGGCGGACGGCCGTCACTCGACATCAATCGCAGGGGGAGCTGGGAGAAGGGGCAATGAAAGGAAGGTGCGGGGGCCAGCAGATGATGGAACGGCACTTGGCACTTTGCACAGACGACAGCAGCGACAGCAGGGCTTTGATGACGCAGGGCTTTGATGACAGGAACGCCTGGTGGGATCTCAACAATGCGTACCGCCAGCTGCGGGCGATGCTGCTGCAGTTCCAGCATGCTGGCATGCACGAAGGTGGGCAAGGGTGGCGCTCCATGCTCGATCCACAGCCACAGGCGGGATAGACAAGGATGGCATGCCGCCCACCGGCAGACCGCCCGCCAACCAGCTTCCACCTCCTCCCATGCCGGTGTCTTAAAGGCACTCCTGTGGTGAAGCACATTAAGCTGCTCCAGTCGGGTGGCCACAGCCAGGGCTGCCTCGCTGCATGCAACCGTCGGCAGGCTCGCTGCCAGGTAGAGGAGGTAGGCGCAGGGGTCAAGTGATGGCAGCCGGTGGAGCATGTTGTCGCAGTCGACAATCATGCTGCGAAGGTTTATCAGCCCACAAATAGTTCCAGGCGGGCCGGAATAAGGGGGAGGCATGCAAAAGAATGCGAGGTGGGTCAGCTGCCGCAGCGCGCCCACAGCACTGCCAAGCACGTCTGCGGAGCATATACACGGCAGCAGCTCCAGACGGTGCAGCTGCGCCTGGCGGGACAGCCATCGGCAATCCAGTGGGCCACCCCCCAGGGCCAGGGAGGAAAGTGAGGGTGGTAGGTTGAACATGATGCCTCTGAATCCTACTATGCGCAGATCCGCCAGCTGGCTCAGGGTGGCTACCTGCAGCACCGGTGAAACAGGCCAGCATGAAGTGCATCGAAATCGCAGCTGATGGGCACAACATGCCTACGCAAGGCATGCCACTGTCGTGCAGTGATGCGCACCTGTTCTGGCAGATCCGGCAGACTGTCGTGAGGAGCGGCGGCGGCGCGGGGAATGCCTTGCATGTTGACAAACCGGAGCATGGTCAGCGCCGCGGGCAGCTTGGCACCCCGCGCCATCGTGACTCTGGCGCCCTTGAAAGCAGCAGATCTCAGCATCTCCATGCCACCCAGGCACGTGTCAATGTGCAGCTCTGCTGCGCGAGCGTCCAGATCCAGACGTGTCAGCGTGGCACCAGCAAAGGGCAGCCATGCGACGGTGTGCATGGGGGGCGCTGACCAGTCGAGCTCCAACACGGCGAGCGGCGCCGCAGCGCAGGCGGCTGTCAGGCAGCTGGCCGCCAGCGCCACTTGCTGCGGCCCTCCCTGCTGCGGCAGAGCCGCAAGACCTGCCTGCTTCCGGGAAGTGATCTTCAGGTGCTGCACGTGGCGTGCGTGCAGCGCCAGCCAGCGCAGCAGCGCCGGTGCGCGTGCCGGGCTGTACTCAACCGCTACCACCTCCAGCAGGGCTGGGTTGGTGGTGAGGGCACGCAGGTGCCTGCTGGTGAGCGCCACCGAGCGCAGCCTGCAGGCAGGTGCGCCAGGCCAGGGGTCCGCCACGCCTTCGCCTCCACGGGCAGCAGCTGATGTGCAGCACAGGCGAGGCGAGCAGGACAGGTGCCGCGGCGTGTTGCATTCTGTGGCGGCGGCGGGAGCAGCCAGCTTTGCACCTGTCACTCAGCGGCACGCCTTGAAGGATGTTCAGGAGCAGGTCATCTCCAAGCGAGCACAAGCGAGACGGCTGCGCCATGATTGGGCGCCCAGAAAGCCCCTCCTCTGCGGTGGGTTGGGTGCAGGCGGCGGCGGCGAGGCGGTGGCACCGATGGCAGCTCTCGGTCTGGTCGGTGGCGGCTGTCGCCAGACGCATGTAAAGGCATACCTGTGTTGTTTGCCACTGTGCCGAAGGGTGCCACCAGCGCTGTTCCGCCAAGGGCGAGGGTGTGGTCAGGCGCGCTGGTCAGGCCCCTGCAGCCTGCTGGGGGTACGATCGGTCGAGCCACAAGATGGGTAACCGAGCAGAGGTCGCAGATGGGCACAAAGACGCAAGGGGTTGCGCAGCAGGCAAGCCAGGACGTGGGGCAGGGTGCTTCCTTGGCCCCCGTTACTCGCCATCCTGCTAGTGCGACTCGATTGACGTAGCTTCCGCCCCCCGTTTCCCTGCCTGTGGCCCTCCCGGCCAAGCCCTAGGCCGCCCACCCCTCAAGCAGGTTTGTGGCGGGCTTGTAAGGACGGTGCACCACAGCGGTGGGGACTATGGATCCTCCGGCATGCCCTGCCGCCGGTGCCGACACCTCCGCTCCCGTCCAGGCCTGCCGCCGCCGTGGGGGCGCTGCCCTCGCAGCCCCGCCACGGCAGCCACATACTCTGCATTCCTCCCCTGCCTGACCTGTTCCCTGTTTACTGTCCTCCCCCACTGCACTTGCACCTGCCCCCGCAACCTGGCTGCCCGTCGGTCCCTCTGCCCCAGCCCCCGCCAGCACACGCCGTAGCCCTCCACCTTGGGGTTTAAAGGGTCCCCTGCTGCCGACCAAACGAAAGCCGACGCAAGGGAAGCAAAGCGAGATGGCGAAGGAGCTGCCGCACGAGACTTACATGAAGCGAGCCATCGAGCTGTCGGCCAAGGCGGGCCTGGAGGAGCAGACAGGCGCGGCGCGGCGCCCCGCCGTGGGCCCTGCACGGCGCTCGTGCCTTGGCTTCGCCTTGTGCTGGGCTCACGTTGCTGCCCTGCCCTGCTGCCTGCCCTGCCCTGCCCTGCCCTGCCCCGCCCAGCCCTGCCCTGCCCTGCGCTGCGCTGCGCTGCCCTGCGCTGCCTGGGTTGCTTGCAGGCCGCGCCACACACTACCTGGCTGTTCTGCCCTCGGGCGGGACAGTGGGAGCATACCGCCGGGCCGCCATCCCGCCCCGCGCCCGCCCAGCCCACCCCGCGTGCCCCGCCCGCCCCTGCAGGCGGCTGCTTTGGCGCGCTGATCGTGGACAAGGAGACGGGGGAGGTGGTGGGTGAGGGCTACAACAAGGTCATCCTCAACAATGACCCCACCTGGTGAGGGAGGCGCCTGGGGCTGGTGCTGCTGGGGCTGCTGGTACTGCTGCAGAGTGCTGGGCCCCGGCATCGCGGCCGCCGGGTACCTGGCCTTGCCTGCGGCTGCAGCCCCGCGTCCGCAGCCACCCTCGCCTCGCCCCTGGGCAGGCGGGCCAGCACCCGCAGCACCCCTGTGCACCCCTCCCTGCCATCACACCACACATGCGCGCACACACGCACTTTGCACCCTATACAGTTGCACCACCCCCTCCCTCCCTCCCTCCTCTCCCTTCCCCCGCAGGCACGGCGAGATGGAGGCGATCCGCGAGGCGTGCAAGGCGCGCGGCTCGCCCCACATCCCCGGCACCGTCTGCTACACCTCCGCCCAGCCCTGCCCCATGTGCTACACAGCCATCATGTGGGCCCGGGTGGACCACGTCTACTACGGGGCCACCTACGAGGATGTGATGGAGAACGGCAAGTGAGTGCGCGGGCCGGCGGCGGGGGCAGCGGGGAGGGTGGTGTGGTGTGGTGGTGTGGTGGTGTGGGGTAATTGGTGGGTGGTGATGGGCAGCACTTGGGCCGGGGCTGCCGCCGGCGCGCGGCCGGCCCACCCCATCCAACTGCGCCATCCCTCATCGTCGTCCTGCTTGCGTCACACACACACACACTCATCCACTCTCTCTCTCTCTCTCCA